>NC_052620.1:37694599-37896651 GCF_016545825.1 Eucalyptus grandis | reverse complement strand
AGATTATCCTGTCATAGCAATGAACATGACCTTATTATTGCGTACAGCATTTATATTGCAGAGATAAGATACTCTATTACATCTCCCAGATATGAGAGCCAATGTTATGATTGATATCTACACAGAAAACTCCTCCATTTTCCCACAATAGCGTGACTCTTCACCATGAGATTATGCTCGATTAGTTCCTGCAGTTGCTGTAGCAATGTCTTAGTTACAACTAAAAGCCTGAATTAAGAACTGAGAAGCAGACAAAGCATCTAGTGCGTAGGACTTCCAACCTCATCACGGGGAACTTAGAGAATGGGGAAGAACTTTTGTACGGGTTAAGTATGTGATTGGGGTCCAGCAAGTTCTTGACGGAAGCCATCAATTGCACCTATACAGGCAGAGTATTATTCACCAACTTGCACAACTAGAAAAAGAATAATCCACCTCGACTAGAGGTGGTCATAGGGAAATTTTGCCAGGGCCTGACCAAAGATGTGCGGGCCAGGCTTTATCATGTACGATCTTTGCCCGAGCCCACCCATTTACCTCGGGCATGGCGGCCGGGTGGGGTTGATCACTTTTACCCGAGACATCTAAAGAGCATGCTTTCTCATGAATTTTTAGATTGCCCAATGGGCTAGAAGATCTTTCAGCTATAGAAATGAGTGAAATAACGTCTATATTGCTACCAATAGAAGTGTCTATCTAATATAGATAATGGATCAAGCTATAAGAATGTCATGAACTACTAGGAAAAATGGTGTGTATACATTATGGGAATGACTCCAGACAACCTAAACTTAGGGGGATAAGGGCTGTTCAACACAGTTAGGGGCACGAGTCAATGTCCAATGCCTTTTAGTCATCCTTACTATGTCAGTTTTCTGTTATTGTGGTCTAGTCACTAGTTATGGCCTTGATGTGGTTATGTCCAGCTAGTGCACTACACACATCTCACTTGCATGAGAGAGGGAACTTTCACAAATATGCTGGATTTACTTTGGACCATTTCTAGACAGCTTACATTTTTGGGGCAGAAAATGGCTGTTAAACATGAGCAATAAATCAGAAAACCATTTTTAGGCAGACCTTAAACTATGTAAAACGCAATGCCTCCAAGCAACTAAGTTTCAAGGTAAGTTATAAACATCCCAAGCTCCCAGCTCGGGGCCATTTTCTATCAGTAGTCTTTGCCACATCCACTTTGTGTTAGATAGAGCTCTAGTCCCATATACAAGTATTGCCCACACCATGTTTCTTTCACGAAAGGCCACACCTAGACACAGTACAGTTGTTATCATCTGCCATATAAGTTAAGCTCTGAGGAACCATAGATTCTCAACTAGATCTCCCGTTTCTTAAATGGTAGACCATGTCCAACAAAGGATGACCGTTGTTCCTCTTTGCCCTATATGCTGCAAAGAAGCTTCTGAGTACCTGATATTAACCATCTAAACTAGCTGCTTTTATTCACCCTAATATATCAATGTCAAACTTTACTCCCTATGAGAAGTGCATCTCACCCCAAATACCTTTCCCGGTCATTGTTTTCCAACAAGTTTTGCTTTACGATCATCGAAATATCAACAACTATGGAATGCTACAAATACTTAAGTCTGCAATTCCAGGTTATAAACCCAAGTACCGCTGCAAGAAGCTCAACTTACAGCTGCAGGTGACTTGCTGTAGAAAATCTTATCAGCTTTCATCAGTCCCAAGCCGTGCTCCGCACTAATACTTCCACCATGCTTAGAGGTCCATTCATAGACAAAAGGTTCAATCTGTGCTAATACCTGCAATGCACCCCTTCTTATGAGATTGTATTCAAATGCATAGAAGCTTTCTAAAGAAAGACCAAGGAGATTACGGCATCATCATATTGAGGACATGAAATATTGAGATGCAGGTTTCCATCTCCAAGGTGCCCAAATCCCACGACCCTGGCCAAGTGTCCTACAAATTTGAAAACCAATAGAAAGTTTATTATTGGCTAATTATTCATGCTCCGGTGTCCTTGGAAGATTATGACAAGTGACAAAATGCTGGTTACATTCATGGAAGAAGCAACTCCTGTCTATCACACTGTAAATATCAATCTCAAAACTGATGGCTACAAACATCCTAGAACGATTTATACAAGTAGCTTGATTTCACTCTTAAAGTTCACCTTCAGGTTTATAGTCCATGACCTCCTAAACATGCAAACAAGGAATTCCAGCAACATGTTGTGATGTATGACAGAGGTGAAGTGAGACGTTGGACCAGCTTAGATTCTTAAGGATTCTAAAATGGAGTATCTTTTAGCCAACAGAACACCTGCTAAGACATAAAACCTGTGGTTCACATTACGTAACAAAATCACTCTTTTCATCCCACATTAAGATTATAGACCTGGAAAAAGAATATCATGGCATTCAAGTATTGAATGTGTAACAGCAATAAGTTCTCTCACCAAGTTTATTTCGCAGTTCCTCCACAATATCATAAATCTTTTCAACAGGTATTGATAAATCATATTTGTAGACAGCCCCTGCTTTCATCAATGCTTCTGCTATACCCTGCGATGCACCAATATGGCTATTGCTACTCCCAATGTATGTAAGCAGGAATTTGACAATAATAAGAAATCACAGAGAACTGGAAACCTCACGAATATTCCAAACTGATGATGCCTGCTGGATGTCCTGTGCAACAACACCATCTGAAATCAAGCCTTCTTCCATGGAATGAGCAAGGAAAACTTCAAGCTTTTCTCTGAAATTATCCAAATTGAATATTATGTATAAAGGTGATAAAAGGACCATAACCTTTTCTTTCGCTGCAGCAGAACCAAACTATGCATGGCACTATCAAGTTACCACCAAATTGCAAACACAAAATACCCAGCACACATATGCTATTGCAATCTCATATGCTTAGTTGACAAGAAAAGGTCAGTAATGCAGAAAGCCAAATTGCAAAATGTGTGGGGTTGCCTCTTGACAGTGAGCTTCCATTCTAATTGCAAGTCCAAGAATTGCATAAAGTAGGTCAGGCACTATATTCTAGACGAGTTTTTAATCTCAAAGGTTAAACTTGAGCAGCAGAATAACAAAGTGATGAACTTTCATCCTAAGTTTGAGAAATCTGATTGCCCACAACTTTAAAATCCAGGAATGAATATCTATACTCTGCTTTGATAAGATCAGCAAGGATTCAATTTGTCTTTAGCTTGGAATCCCCATTGAAATTAGATTCACTTTCCTCATTGAAGATCTTCATATTGGAGCCTTCACAGCTCTCCAGTTAATTCAGACTAACAATGAAGAATATTCAAAGGTAATCTTGCATCCTGGCCAGTTAATATAAATAATAATAAAAATTGGGCAGTGACCAAGGAGAGGAGTGTAATTTTCCAGTAGATGCAGGTTATAGTGCATCACAGCTTCATGTGGACTTAAATGGAACACCTCAATTTGAGCAGTAGAAGAAGAGATTTACCTGTCTGAACGTTCATCGCTCCCTGTCGTCTCTATCAGAACATAAAACTTGTGCAGTGCAGGAGGTAATGGATTTGGGACTCCTTCTAAATGGTTTAGTGCCTGCCACGAATAGTGAAATAACTTGGCTTAAGGATGTACTTTTACTTTTACTTTCAAGATTTGCTTCACAGTAATAAATAGACTGTCAAGCAAAAAGGTGTTAGTTTAGACGTAGTCCATCTATAACAGTCAAGCCATGTGTTTCATAGTCATAAAACAGCACGCCAAGAAAGACAAAAAAAAAATAGAGGAAGTTAAAGAAGCACACAATCTATAACGGGAAACGAAGAGATGGTCATAAATGTAGCATCTTCTAGACCAAGCAATGGAACAAACTACTGAAAATTGCTAGAGTGACATGCAGTCAACTGTAATGGAAAATGGATGTGAAAATTATTTTTTATGGAAAGTGGAAGTAAGAACAGAAACTGTAAGACATAAATGGTATATAGATGGCAGCTCTAGCAGCCACATTCGATCCTGTTGCAACTTACAACTCTATTCCAAGGTAGGCGATATATCCAAATTCAAAGGATAAGATAGTTATGTACCTATGTACAAAATGCCTGATGTAATACTTGAAAGTTAAATGTGCAGAAAGCTTACAAGATCCATTGCCTGTTCATCCAAAAACTCAAAAGCAGAGAGAACTTCTCCCAGTTTCCTCCTCGCTTCCAACAAAAGTTTCTGATGCACATGATAAAAAATGATACTGACTTGTGCTCAATTAAAAGAGGCCTTAAGACCATGGGACAGAGTATGCCCGGATTATAAGGTTATGGTCTAGATCAAAATGTTGTCATTCTGGAAAATGTGTCAATCTGGAGAAGAAACTAATTTTACCTGGCAGCTTAAATAGTCTGTACATGCAAGAAAAGCTACATTAACTGATGATAACTTTGGAGGAGTCAGAATTGACACCTTTGTAACAATTCCCAGGGACCCCTCACTGCCTACAACATCAAATAGAATCATTGTTCAGTGGAATACTATGCTATTAATCATATGGGTTGTACCATAAATTTGTCAATAGAAATGGTCCGTCATATTGATTATACCTATAAACAAATGCTTCAGATCATACCCAGTGTTGTCTTTGCGTAAAGTACCGAGCATGTCGAGCACATCTCCATTAGCTAAAACTGCTTCAAGACCTGCAACACAGACCTAAACTATGAACTCCAGCATAAAAGCAAAAGAAGTCCTAAACTTTTTGGCAGTCAGTCGGTTAAGTCTTAAATGTTCTATTGTAGGCAATTGAGTCCTAAACCTTGAAGGATGTGTAGTGGTTTGTTTTTCTTCACAAATCAATCATTATATCAACCATAATCAAAGAAAAAAAAACACATGGGCTTTATGAATAATTGAGCAAAGAATTTGAATTTATGAATCAATGGAAAATTAAAACCAGAATGTCATACAAATCAAGGAATAAAGAAAGTTGGGTTCTCCTCCTATTATAGTAAAAAAGGTAAAGTAGTCTTTAGGACCTTTAGGTTTATTTTTTTATGTATATATTGAACATTATTGAATAATACAAAATACTTTTTCCTCTCACACTACCTAGTTACATAATATTTAAATTTTCTTTCAACTGATTCCATAATTGAGCTTGCTACTCTATGATTCAGAAAACTCGTGTTTTATTCCTTGATTATAGTCCAAAATTATGCTTAACTGCAAATAAAGCTGATAGCTGAAAGGGTCCTTTCTCTGGTGACCAAATTATACCAATGATGAGAGCAAGCCTTGATTGCACCTCTTTCAAAAGGTTTGGGACTTGATTAACCAAAATAGAAAGATTAGGACACAATCAACGAAGAGTGAAAACATTTATCCAGTTGCACTATCCTAAAACTTCACAGAAACTTGATTTGGAACGTAAATGGATGCAGATTAAATTTTGCAATCCATGTAAATTTAAACCTTTGAGAAAGTAACTACACATCCAGCGCCATCGTCATAGTTATGCAAAAGGGAGAGATGATAATCAGAAGAAGAAGAGACTAAGTATTCTCTCTCCCAAAAAAGAAACTATACATTTTGAAGATCTACTTACCGAGCACATTAGCATGAAGTGAGCCATATCGGATAAGGCGCAGCCCACCAGCATTAGTTGAAACATTTCCTCCAATTTGGCAGCTTCCCTTTGAACCTAAGTCCAGTGGCATAATAAATCTGAATGGAAGCATGATGTACTTAAAGACAGAGTTGGTGAAGGTCTGCCATTTTCATAACTTTTATCTCTTTTTGCTTCCAATAAATAAATCATATGCGCAAATTCTAATTTACAACCAGGAGCAGGATGATCAGGAAATCAATTTCCACTAAGACAAATTTAAGGATATGAAGATACATTTAGCATGTATTTGGTTTGGGGAAAATAGCAGAGTTCACGATCTGCACATACACAGCCTGCTGTTCCCTTCCAGGAAAATTATGTCTATGCAACTATTTATGATCTGTCCTTTGTTTCTGTTATTGGCATCATGCACAAAACCTCTCATTCCCCAAGATGCACAATCCTCAGTGAGCTCTGCAGAAATAAAGTTATCCTAATAGCACTTACCCATTGTTGTCTAGAAAATTCACCAAGCTTTCCAGTATGCACCCTGCTTCAGAAACTAGTATACCGCTAACCTATAAAACACTAATATAAGTTTTCTAATAATTTGAAGCAAATATCTTCTCAACATCTTATCAATGACTTCAGCATGTCAAACTGCTGAATAACAGAGCTCGCAGAGCTATCAAAACCCAAAGCAGGAGATGAAGTATCCAGTGAAAAAAAGTGCGCCTAATAGGATAATTTTAGGGAAAAACCTTCTTGAAATAAGAAGGTTGATGCTAAAAAAGATTCAATAATGAAGTCTCACAAGCATGTAGAGAGAATTCAGATCCTACAGAAAAAAATATGTGTTATTTGGAGGAGAACCAGCATAAAATGACAATCCATTGTGCTGTATAACGTACCTCATCAAAAGATATGACTTTATTCATGGAACCTAAGTTCACAATCACCTGTGGAATAAATAACCAAAAGCCATTCAGATTGCAGGCAATCAAGCTATATCAGGCATACTCTTATAAAGATTATGCTGAATAAATTTAGTGTTGAAGACACTTATGATTTCTAATCAAGGTTGTCCACTTTTAGTGCTCAAACTTCACTTTGAGACATTTGCCATTTTCAAAACTCCATAAATAATGCAGTTGTAGGACAATCGCCCAATTTTTGCCAAACACACATGATAACGGCATGGTCAATAGTGGTTCACCTTCAGGATCAACAACAATAGGCAACACAAACCATTTTTCTGCCAAATCTCTGAGAAAATCAGAATCTAAGTTGGATTCCACTAGCTGAATTTCTCTCTCACAGCTTTCCCAAATTCAAACACTCCTCCCATTCACGATCACTTTAGAAAGATTTGGCTACTATACACTTTAGTTTGGTAAACAACTGTTGATTGCATGATTTTGATTTTCTTTTGTCACAGAACTCTAACGATTGCCCTATATCCAACAACTTATAAAAATTTAAGGATCATGGATACTATCAAGTAAAATTCAACCACTAAAAAGAACCCTCAAAAGTCGGTTCGTAAGTGTATTTAACCACCAAATTTTTATGTAGCACACTCTTGAAGGCCATCTGGCTATATGGTGTTTTCCATCTGCCAGTCATCATGTCAAAACATGTCAACATGGAAGCACAACTAGAAGTTCCTAGCAATTTCTAAAACAGATTTTCTTTGGTGAGTTGTGACATTATAAAAATAGAAAATAACCATTTATCTGTACTCTAAAATCATATTCTTACCATCTTCATTTGTGCATTTTTAGGTTCATTTACACTTATATACAGTTTATACCAAATATTCAAAGGATATGATGTGAAAATATTCAGCTTTATTACTGCAATTCACCAAACATTGTCTACTCTCTAGGACCACAGAAAAACATTAATATCCTCTCAAGTCTCAATAGTCAATGTCTTCAGCTATAAACAGATATTCAGAATGGAGATACTTGTAAAGCAATGAGAAAAAGAAACCATTAAGATTATCACATGCTTTTCGCAGTATGAAAGGAAAGAAATATGAGGCGGCTTGATGTGTAAAAATTTCAAGTTTTGTAAATTACAAATCTAGATTCTTAATGCTATTCTCTAGGTACAGGAAGGACATTTTAATATACAAAACTGATGTTAGGTAAAAGAAGAAAATAGGTGAGAATGATGTGATGGTGTCAAATAACTTCAGCATGCGCCCTCTCTTCCTAGTGCCATCTGCCATTTTGACTAACTGGTTTTCTTGCTTGTTAAGTCTGTTCATAACAGAACAGGCATTCATAATTAGATGGTAGTAAATTAAAATATTATAAAGAGACCAAAAAGGAGACTGGTCAGTGCGTACGCACACGCATGCATGCAATGAATTTCATTAAATTAAAAAAAAAAAAAAAGAGGAGTATCATATCAATAACAGGTGTACCTCATCAAAACAGGCACGCTTCCTCCAACAAGACCAGTGTTCCCACCCTGAGGAACAACAGCCAAGCATCTGAGTTACAATATTTGAGAACTTGAGAGACCTGGGACGAAAAATTTTCACAAGCATTCAATGAATCAACTATATGACAGCATGAACAAAGCAGAAGACTGAATAAGAGAGGTATTTAAGGCAGAATGGACATCGAACATGTGAGCAACATGCGTGTTCAAATGTACAGCAAATCTATTAAGAACTTAAGATTATTATAGTGTGCCTAAAAGTGTGCGGATCAACAAGTGGGACACGCGGACGTGCATGCACAAACACCCAGAGAGAGAGAGAACTGTCTTATACTTGATACTTGAGAGTCATATGAACCAATGTAACCAAGCACAAGATAATATGCAACTTCCAAAATTTTTAGAGGGAGAGAGAGAGAGAGCAACTGTCTCATACTTGAGGCTTGAGAGTCATATGAACCAATGTAACCAAGCACGAGGTACTATGCGACTCACAAAATCTTTTGAAGAAAAAGATATCTACTATTGCATTGACATTTCGGAGGTCGAATGCAGAATGTTTCATCATCGAGAGAAACCAAATATATCAAGAAGAAGAAAGAAATGGACCTCTTCAGTGCTCCGAGGCAGAAGCAGAAGCTTACTCGAACCTTTGTACTTCCGCATCCAATCCATATTTGCAGCCAGGAGAGCATCTTCATCCTGGATAACATTTTTCTCCCCCAACAAGTCCCTAAAATACCTTATGTCATCCAATTTATCGTGGCGAACTCAGGGTTCCTCTGAATCTTTGTGGCCACGGAACCAAAGCATTGACTTTGGATAAAGCTTACTCCCAAAGCACATTCTTTCCCATGTAAATGCACGGAAAGAGGCTGCTTGTGTCCGAAATAAATTGAGTTCCCGGCAAGATCCGCCGGAGCGATGCAGTGAGCCTGTATTCAGGACAGTGTCATCAGGATGTGTTTATTAGAACCGATGTCCATTAACCGTAATCAACAATCGAATCACGAGCGAGTTCAGGCATCGACAGAGTTATTTAGTATTCTTATGTAAGAACAACTCGAGACTTCGGGTGCATACACAGTAACTCATCTACTGTTTTATCTTGCTTCTAATATGCCACTCGGATTGCTCTCGAATTAGCTCGTCCAACCTCCATTCCGTGGAAAAAACAAAACAATCGACCCCATGTCATCTACCGCGACGCGCAATCCTGTAATACCCGATCGCATTCCATCATGCGATCGAGCATCGGACAGGAAACACTCGAACACTCAGAAACCAAGTAATTTCAGTCAACGAGTCGCCGGCTGATCGGCGGCGCACCTCATTCCTCACGACGCGGACGATAAATAGGAGCACAAAAAACATCATCATGCTCCACCAGAGAATCTACCGAAACAACGTCCAGAACGACGGAATCGAAGCGAGCAACAGCACGACGATGCTCCGGTCGCATAATTCCCATTCGAGACGAACAACGGAAAAAACGCAAGCCGAGTTTATGAGGCGCTCGCTGGGAGCGACCGTACCGTGGCGAGCCGGATTGCCGCGACCGGGGGCGAATCGAGGAGCGGGAGCGGGACGCGAGGAGAGCTTGAGGATGCGACGAGCCGAAGCTCTCCACCCGTCCATCTTCATCGTCTTCCTTCCTCCCCACCCAACTTGGAGGACTACTTTCTCGTCGGGACTTTGCAGAGCCCGAGCTCTCAGTGGCGTCCACGACGAGTGAGATTCCTACTGCCGTCCGGGAAGAGACGAAACGAGGGGATGAAATGACCGCAACGCCCCCTTCTATTTGGATTTTTACCCGAAGCCGGACAAAAGAAATCATTTTCAGCAGGCCGTCAGGTTGCAGCAGCAGGAATTAGCGGCGGCAGATGATGATGATGGGCCCCACGCATGCAACGGCCGGCAAATCCTTTTCAGTCCATGTGCAGCCAATGTCCACCCGCAGAGTGCGGTGCCCGTGCAGTACTGAGCTAGAGTATAGTTTAATACAATATATTGAAAATTTCACAACTTCATTTTTTTCACTTTACACTTATTATGATATTTAAGACGCTCTTTTTCTTCTTCTTTTTTTTTTTTTTTCGAGAAATTTTTGCAACGCCAATTGAAATAGGCCATGCTTGCTCCACGAAGGTGTCGCGACACCAACCGAATAGGCCGCATCGCTCTTGTTTCTCCACAGAGTCTGCAACTTCAGTTGTCACTAAAGTGACTTCCAGTGCTTGTTTCGTGACCGAACGTCGCCACCACTTACCACCTTCTCAGACCCATCAAAGTCGAATATTGTAAGTCTATTTCGGATATATTGACAACACAAGACCATAAATAGGTTCTTCGTCGCTCAAGGAATCCAGCCAGCAAAATTGCGCTACCAAACAACGCCACGCTCGCCCACACACGCCACCCGAAGACTCTGCACGAGAGATCTACACACCCACGAGCGTCTCAAGTGATCAAAGCCGGCCATGTATTGCTAACGTCATCATTGTGTCATCCTAACATCAACCGCCGCTTCGTATGCCACGTCACATGTCATGTCATTGCCACGTCACTTGCCACATCATCTAGCGCATCACTCGCCATGTCATCTATTGACCACCGTGACCTGTGCTAACCATTGTTCACTGACGTTGACCAAATCAGTTTACTAAGGCGTGCATGTTTATGTTCTTTTTTCTTGTCTATCAACAAAAATTTTGTTTTTCTGTTCTCGAGAACAAAAAAAGAATAGAAACGCGTTTGTTTGTGTTTTTGTTCAAAATCTTTTTTTTTGTTCTCGAACAAAATTGGAACGAAAATAAAAACAAAAAAGTTATTTTTGTTTCAAAACACTTTTGAAGAACAAATTTTCTCTCTTTTTCTTTTCTTCTCTCTTTTTTTTTTTTTCTTCTTCTTTTTTTTGGTCGGTCGCCAGCATCGGCCATGGCCAACAACTGGCCATTGAGGGCCGGTGACGCCGTCAAGGGCCGGCGACCTCACCGGAGCGTCGCCGGTGTGAGCGAGGCTCAGGGCGAGCTCGGGCTCGCCTAGATCCGGCAAGGCCGAGCCTCGCCCGGGCCGGCGACACTTTGCCTTGTCAAATCTGGCGAGCCTCGCCGTGGCCGGGCAAGGCTGCCGGCCGTCCAGGGCCGGTCACGGCCTCGACATGGCGGGCAACCAGCCAAAAGAAGAAAAAAAGAAAAAAAGAAAGAAAAGGAAAAGCAAAATAAAAATATTAAAAAATTAAAAGAAACAAAAAAAGAATATAAATTTACCAAACGCGTTTCTATTCATTTTTTATTCCCTAACAAAGTTTACAAATGCGTCTTTCGATCAAAATTGTTCCCGTAACGTAAATAATTTTTCTATTTCTATTCCCTAACAATTTTTAAACACAAACACAAACAAACGCACCTACCAACCCGATTGGTTCTTCACATTTTTTATTGGTTCTTGAGGTATTTAGACATCCTAAATCTATTTTTTGCCTTATTTTATGCATATCAACTTTGGAAGTGCCGATTTTCTTTGAACTATACTATTTTATTGCATATTATGGAAAAATTGGAAGTTACCTATACAGGCCATTTTAAATGGTTCCAATTATATTTTATTAGCTCAAGAAATATCCAATTTTTTCAAAGGATGCCAACTCTGGCGCTATGTCACCAGTGATATTCATGAACCTACTCAAACTATTGGTACAACTAAGGACAAGTTTAATGAACGCTTAGAGGATTGGGATAGCAAAAACTATCAGATCCTTACATGGTTTCGCAACAATTCAATCTCTCTATTAGACCTCACTTTGATCATCTTAATATGACCAAGGAAGCATGGGACTTATTTGCTAGTTAATATTCGACTTCGGATATTGCCCGTCAGTATTAGCTATTATGGAATCTACATTGCATGCATCAAAGGCAGATCAATCTATTAATGATTTTTTATCATCAATGCATGCTATCTAGGATCACTGGCATTACTTGAAGATGCTTGCAAGTTTGCTGAATATCACGATTGCATACGGGTTATGCAATTTGTTATGGCACTTAATGATGTATTTGAACCTATGTGAGCTTCACTTCTATATTGAGATCCACTACCTCATCTTGAGCTAGTTGTCTCAGAGTTGTTAACCGAAGAGACTAGACTTGCTACCTTGACAATGCAACACTTTATATCCTCACCTATAGACACAGTACTTGCAACTCCTAGTTCTTCCTCCATATGCAAACAATATTGCAATAATTGCCATCGATATGGTCATCTTGCATTCAATTGTTATTGACCGCAGTCCAAGCAACCTACAGGGACAAAACAACCAATCCCCATACAGAGGTCCATCTCAACCTGCACGTCAATCCACTGTTGCTGTCATGGAGGGTTCCGCCAAAGACTCATCTGTTACTCTATCATTAAAGGATTTCATTCTATTCTTCGAGAATCTAGTAATTCTCGCTCCATTGTCCCTAGCACTTCCGCTCCATCGGTCACTCAAGTTACTCCCGATTCATAGTTCTTTGATTCTACCTACAGTAATCACATGACTTTTAATTCCAATCTATTTAAGTCAAAATCATTTTGACACTAAAATTGTCCTTATCTAACACATTCTTAGTTCCTAAACTTTCTTTAAACTTGATATATATGGGGCAATTATGTAAACTTAGTTTTGACATTCATTTCTCTTCAAATGGTTGTCATGTGTAGGATCCACGAATGGGACAAATAATTGGGACATGCCGTAAAGTGGGACGTTTGTTTGAACTTGTCTCCTTTCAACTTCTAAACTAATTCATTAGTTGTGCTGTCACAATTTCTTCTGAAACTTGGCATTATCATTTGGGTCATTGCTTCTATCTCTAAATTAGGTCTTTTGATTTCCAGTGGTTATCTAGGTTCTGTTGACAATAAAAATTTTGATTGCTTATCTTGTAAGTAGGAAAACATCATGTTTTATCGGTTGATCTCAATAACTCCATCTCTCGTGCTCCTTTTGATCTTAATCACTCCAATATTTGAGGGCCATCTCCTAGTCCCACTGTGGGAGGATCTCATTATTTTGTGATTTTTGTTTGATGATCACTCTCATTATACATGGCTTTGTCTTATGAAAAATCGCTCTAAACTTATTAATATCTATCATGATTTTGTTGCCATGATCAAAACACAATTTTCTCAAGATATCAAGGTTTTTCGTACCGATAATGTTGTGGAATATAAAGATACGGAGTTTCTTAAAATTATCTCTCAAAATAGTATTGTCATGTATTGTTCTTGTCGAGGAACTTCGCAACAAAATGTTGAGCAAAGTGAAAACATAGACATACCTTAGATGTTGTTCACACTCTCCTCATCTCTTCCTCTTGTGTAGAACAGTTTTAGGGAGAAGCTTGTCACACTACCATGTACACTATCAATCGTATTCCATCACCTACTCTAGGTAACGTATCTCCTTATGAATGCTTATACGGCAATGTTCCAAATTACAATCCTCTTCGAGTCTTTGGCAATGCATATTTTGTGCATCTACTTCCTAATGAACGCACGGAGTTAGAACCTTGTGCTCAATTATGTTGCTTTCTTGGGTGTGGCATTGAGCACAAAAAGTATAGATGTAGGGATTCATTATCTAACCATCTACGTGTGTCTCATCATGTTACTTTTTGGGAACACTAGATATTCTCATCTCTCCATCCTTTTGAGTCATCCCTAACCATTTGTTTCTATAACAATCCTTTGGTGGAACTATTTCCTAAAGATGACACATTTGTATCTTCCTCTTTGGAGTTGTCCTCTTGTAGTCTTAATGCAAATACATCCGGTGATCTCATTTCAGCAATTTCTGACATATCCATGCCATTTGTGGATTCTCTACCCTCATAAATATCTTCTTCTCATATTTGCCATTCTACCTATGTTAGTCAACCTTCTATTCAGTTTTGTTACTTTAATTGTTACTCTACTATTGCCTCTTTCCACGAGTCTCACACATATAGGGAAGCTCGTACCAATCCTTTTTGGCAACAAGCAATGGTGGATGAGTTACAAGCATTAGATAAATCTCAGATTTAAGAGTATAGGATTGATTATGATGAAACGTTTGCTCCAGTTGCATGTCTTACGTCCGTTCGAAGCCTTCTTGCCATCTTACTTAGGAGTATCTGTCTAATTGCAGTATCTGTCAGATTTTGAGTATCTCTCGTATCATAATCTTGTTATTTTGATTTATTGTAATATTATATTACTATAAATAGTCATTATGTAATGTCTATAAATAAGCTCATGTATAGTTCAATACAATATATTGAAAATTTCATAACTTTATTTTTTTCGCTTTAAACTTATCATGGTATCAGAGCCTCTTTCCTAAGAAGCTCTTTTTTTCCTTTCAGAAATTTTTGCAACGCCAGTCGAATGGGCCTCATTTGCTCCACAAAGATGTCTCGGCGCCAACTGAATAGGCCGCATTGCTATCATTTCTCCACGAGGCCCACAACTTCAATTGCCATTAAAGCAACGTTTGCTGCTTATTTCATCATCGATCGCTACCACCACACGCCACCTTCTCGGACCCATCAATGCCAAATACTGTAAGTCTATTTCAGACATATAGCTGGTTGTATTAACAACACAAGACCACAAATAGATTCCCCATTACTTAAGGAATCCAGCCAGCCAAACCACACCCCCAAATGATGCCACACGCGTCCACACGTGCCACCCGTAGACTCTACATATGAGATCCATGTACCCTCGTACATATCACATAATCGAAGCCAGCCATATATTGTTGACGTCATTGTTACGTCATCCTAACATCACCCGCTGCTTCGTCCACCACATCGCTTGCCGCGTCATTGCCATGTCATTGCCATGTCACTTGCCACATCATCTACCACGTCATCTTTTGACAAGAGTTGACCATTGACCGCTCTTAACCATCGTTGGCCTCATTGATTGGCATTGACTAGACCGGTTTGCCTGCCAATCTAACCGATATACCACTAATCTTGTTTCTCGAGCAAGACTCATTGATAACAAGATTGCTATAGCTCCCATTGAGAGTAATGTCAAAATTAACAACAAAGATGGGACTCCTCTTCCGAATCCTACTCTATATCGATAGCTAGTTGGCAATCTTATATACCTCACTATGACGATAGCCTATGTCGTTGACATTGTTAGTTCATGACTATATTATAAACCACTCATTCTACTATAGTTCTTCGCATTCTTCTCTATGGTAAAGGCACCTTATTTCATAGTCTTCACTTCTCTACTTAATCTACCTTGGAGTTGAAGGCTTACCCTAATGTTAATTGGGTTGAAGACCTCTTGATCGTCACTCCACCACTAGCTATTGCTTCTTTCTAGGTAGAGGTGGCAAATGACCAATTTTGCACCCATATTTTTCACAAATGGGTCGAATGTGGGTTATGAAGTTGTAATGGGCCATAACCCACATTTGACCCATTTTAAGTTCAGTTTTATATGAGATTCGAAAATGGGTCATACATTCTGACCCATTTTCGACCCATTTTTAAAACCTAAAAAACATGAACTTCACCTTCTTCAGCCCTTCGACAGCCCTCCGCCGCTTGCCTCCAAGCCGCCTCTGCCACTCGCTGCCATAGCTCACCTCCGAGTCCCCTTTGCCGCCCACCTCCGAGGCTCGCCTCCGCCGCTCCCTCGAAGGTCGTCGACAACTAAGCCCGCCAACAACTAGCGAGGCTCAAGCTCGCCGGCGTCGAGCAGAGCCTCAGCCTTGTCAAATCAGCGAGATCAAGCCTCGCTCGAGCCGACGAGCTCAAGTCCCGCCAGATTCGATGAGGCTTAGCCTCGCCAACAATTAGCGAGGCTCGAGCTCACTGTGGCTGCTCGCCGGTCGGCCATCGTCGTGGCCAGCAGCCGGCTGAAGAAGAAGAAAAATAATAATATTAAATTAAAAATGATATTTTAAAAAATAAAAATTATAAAAATTATTTAAAAATTAAAAATTCGATTTTTAAAAAACATTTTTAAATGAATTATAAAAAATTTCTATTAAATTTGTATTGCATAAAATATTTTAACAATAAGTAGGTTTTAGCAATACGGGTCGGGTTTGGTATGGGTCAGGTATGGGTTATTAGATTTACATTACAAGAATATGGGTCAAAACGGGTGAAATGAGTCCAATATGGGTTGACCCATTTTCGACCCGACCCATACCCAACTCGACCCACCCGTTTGCCACCCTTATTTCTAGGTAACTCACTAATCTTATGGCTTAGTAAGAAACAAATTGTTGTTGCTCGATCTAGTACAAAAAGCACGATATCATGTTTTTGCTTATACAATAGCATAATTATTATGGTTACGATGGTTATTAGAGGAAATGGGTGTCCATCATAACGGTGGGACAATACTTTACTGTGACAATCGGAGTGATATCCAAATAGAACATAATGATGTTTTTCATGAATGCACCAAGAATATCGAGATAGATTGTCATTTTGTACATTCTTACGTGCATCAAGGCACCGTTCATCTTGTCTCCACTTCATCAGTTAATGTAATTGCCAATGTATTTTTGAAGGCACATCCACAAGATGTTTTCACAATCTCTTCTCCAAACTACAGTTGACTTCCTTCATGTCACCTTGAGTTTGAGGGGATGTTAGAAATATATTTTGATATCTATATGAGTCCGCTTCCAAATATTATTCTGAGTATCTATTTGATTGCAATATCCATTAGATTCTGAGTATCTCTCATATCATAATCTTGTTATTCTGATTTATTGTAATATTATGTTACTATAGATTGTCATTCTGTGAAGTTTATAAATAGGCTCATGTATGGTTCAATACAATATACTGAAAATTCCACAACTTTATTATTTTCACTTTACACTTATCAATGCCAACAATTGGAAATAATGTCTCTAGACCGCAATTCTTCAAGCCTGCTGGATTACTTTTACCGTCGTACATTTCTCATGCTCAAAGACAATTTGTATGCAAGTGGGAAATGTTCAAAATGGAACACTTTGTGAATGGTTACCATTAGGAAATCGCAAACGTGTACCTACTAATCCTTCCACGAGATACCGCGTTATTTGATAGAGACGGGTTTGTCACTTGAAGCATTGACCGAAGGATTTCAAATTTCACATCACAAGTTTAGGGCATCATCCTTCGAGCTTGGCACTTGGATGTCTATGGGGAATTTGCAAGGAGCCTACTCATCTCTCTTGTTGATATCATTGTCCCCCTTCCTGGGTTTATTACTCCAACGTGCCTTTAAAGTGCAATTAGTAAGTGGTGCTTAGCTTGGAGTTTTAAAGTTTTTGTTACCTTCACATTTGGATTCATTTTCTGATACTGAAGTGTGCTATTTTCGATAGTCGTTCCGTTGCTACATCGGTTAATTTAGTCTGGCAAGACATCCAGCATATCTTGAGATCAGCAAAACTTGAAGAAGAAAATGCACTGAGCCAGTGCTCTACTTTACTTGAATCCATCTTATCTAGATCACAATTTCACTGCCAAGAGAAAAATTGGCATTTAGTTTACACTCGCGCATTTACATCCACTCCTTAAAAGTTTGTTTCACAGCACGGAAACAACATGATGGATCAGTAAAACAATTGTTTCATTGCATTTCATGCTTCAGAGACAAACACTAGATTGCAAGCCTACTGAGCAATATTGCCAATTAATCTAGAACTAGCTCCACATTTAAGTAAAATTGAAGTGAAATATAAGAAGAAAAGCATGAACTGAATATAATCACAAATCGAATTTACTTAATAATAGTTGTACATGATATAAATGCCCCATCTAAAAGTCATTAAAGCACAATACAAGTGGTGCTCTCTCCCCCTTCCACAAGTAGTCATCTTCATTCTTCACACTGAATGAAGGCATCATATACCTACGGTATAATAATTTTATTTCTTGTCTGATTATTAAGATGAAAATGCAAGTGCAAATACAAGCACGACTATGAAATATTTCTATTAAAAAAATAATACTCTCCAAGAAATAAGTCTAGACAATTCGAATAATATTTGTAAATATTGTATTTTGATATTACATAAATCTACAAAGCATATTGACTACATTCATTATCCTAAAACAAGTATTCAATAGCATTTGGAAAGTTTGTAAGCATCATATCACTTTATGATGACAAATAATTAGGATTCATCCTAGCGTTGACCATTCATGCCGACGTCTATTATAAAAACAAACTAATATTTGAAATGACAAATGGAATGTTAAGCATGGAAAATCATGTTGAGTTTTACAGGTACGATTGCTCCAAAATTGAAGTCATAATAAAATGTTGATTGTAGATACAAAGAATGACATACTTTTCATCAAGGAGAGGATACAAAAGAGCAACACAATGGAATATATCATAAAACTAACCCGCACTGCTATTTAACAAAGACGCATTGTTCATCTCATAGTGGCAAGTCCTGTCAATGCTAAAAGGTAGATTAAGCTGCACGAATACACGGTACTTCTGCACACACCATTGTTAATGATATCGCTGGCCATGCGTGCCATAACCTAGGATGGAAGCAATAACTCTAAAATTAACCGAGTCTCATTTGTAGCTAACCATGCCAAAACCCTTAACGTGGAGATTTTGCCTGGTAGTAAGTTCCAAATGTCTAGAATGATAAATTTTGACGGACTTCTATAGAACTTCTATAGGCAAAAACGAGCGTGGCTTTAATCATCAACCAATAACTCGCCCATCAACAAATTATTCGTGCACTAGGAATAGAAACTGCAACAATCAACTTGGATCTTATTCGATTGAAGCCTTCATTCCTAAGCTGCTAAGTTCTAATAGCAAACACAACATCTACCCTTGAGCACAAGTGTAAGAGGAACTACCTGACTAAGAATCAGTACCTAGCAAAGGCAGTATGATTCGTCGGGCGGCAACGTAAAGGGAGAGATAGAGCGAGTCGAGAGAGACGAAGATAACACGGCATCTTTCAGCGTGGTTTCATCGAATGGCAAAGACATCAGACGCGGTAGCGTGCTTCATTGGGTGGCGAAGGTGAGAATAGAGAGGGGGAAAAACCTTGAATCGCAATAAAACAAAAAGTATGCAATGTTGGAGTAAATGTAAGAAAATTAGTACCTAAATGGAGGTAGAAGGCGGAGCCGGAGAGGGTGAGACAAAGTGAGTCGAAGAGAGACGAAGAGAACACATGATGTCGTTTGGTGTGATTTCCGTGAACGGCGGAGGCAATAGACGAGGCAGATGTGGAAGCGGCGACAGCGGCAGCTTGGTTCGTCGGACGGCGAGCTCCGTCATGAGTCGGAGAAAGAGCAACACGAAGCGAGGGGGAGAGCAAACGGAAGAGAGAGTTGAGAGAGGAAGTCCCTCTTTGCTGAGCAACACATGTTGCCCAATGAACGGGTTGGAATTTTCACATGCCGGCATCCCGGCAGTACTTAATTTTTTCTCCGGAGATCCTCCTATGGTCCAAGAAGAGCCAAATGACAGGATGAAATGACCGCAACGCCCTTTTTATTTTGATTTTTGCCCAAAATAGGAGAAAAAGAAAATTCATTTTCAGGTACTCATACTCAATTTCTTGATTTTGATAATCCAGAGAAAGAAATAACGGACACAGAAATCTGATTATTTGGAATTTGATACCAATTTCAAAAGAGGTCGATATTACGTTAGTTTGGCAAATAGAAAATGACACAAGTAATATCTGAACTTAGACTTATCATATAATGTGATGTCTAAATTCTTAATTTAAACTTTTGGTATATGTTCAATTTAATCACTAAATTCCGACCTTAAATTAATGAAAAGACTAGTTCAAAGATTATATTAAACTTAATACTAAAAAGTTTCAGAGAACATAATAAGCAAATTAAATATTTATGAACAACATTGAACATCCGTATTAAACAAATTAAAAATTCATAAATCACATTACATATTATGCTAAAATTTAAAAAATTATTTGTGTCATTATCCCTTTGGTAAAGAGAATATCGTTCGCCAATTGACTTTATAACCCCTACAATAGCTCATCTCCAAGCTCACCAGGTTCCGCCACATTCCCTGTCCATCCTCTTTCCCCCTCTCTCTCTCTAACTGCAACTGCACTGTCGTCTTCCTGACGTCGCTCTCCTCCATCAAAATCCCCCACCCGCCGTTGCCGGTTCACGCTCCGGCATCGACACGTGTCGCGCTATTCGCCTCTGGGCCGCTGCTTGGCTCTGCGACCGCCCGGGGCTTTGCAGAGCCAAGCAGCGGCCGTGTTCTGGGCAAATGCTCCCAGCTGCGTAAAACCCTGGTTGTGTCTCCAAGCGTCTGATTTTTTTTTTTGTGTCTACTGTGAAGGGATGTTCGGATGGTACAATGTTGTGAAGTGCAGCAGTTATGTTGGGACTAGTTCATTCGCATCGACACGTGTCGCTAGCGAGCCCACGTTTAAGAACAGTTTCAAGTCCCTCTCTCTCTCCTTGGTTTCTCTTTTCTTTACTGATTCTTTCATCCTTTGCTTTTTGCCTTATGGGATCTTATGGGACCATGGACGATGCTCGATTGCAGTGGCGAGCCATGGATGAACCGCTCACAAGTATGCCACCGCTCATCTATGGCCGTCACCGACATCGTTCGGGCATTCTATTGATCCTCAGATATCCATCTTTTCCATCCAGCCATGGACGAATGGCTCATGAGCAACGTTGATGCTCATCACATGTTGTCGGCCACCCCCGCAACTGTTGTCCCGCAACTGTCGTCGGAACCTTGCCAGATCCAAACGTCCATCACCTCCCAAAACCTCACAAAATCTAGCAAGAGTGACCCTAATCTTGGCCACCAAGGTTGAGCCCTCCCCGAATTGGACAAAAGCAATCCTTACCAGCCACAGGCAAGGGCCAAGACCTCCTCACCGGCTTTGACTTGTGCCCGGCTGCTAGCCATAGGCCTAAAGGAAAGGAAAAAAAAAATACAAGAGCAAAAAAAAGGAGAAAGGAAAGAAAGAGAATAGATTTGAAGCTTTTCTTAAAAGTGGGTCCACATGTGACACATGTCGCTTGCAAAATAGATTAGTGCATTACTAAGGTCGCTGTGAAGAAGAGCAAGATTACAGATGAATGCTATTGAAGAAGATGATTCCTTATTCTCTTCTGTATTATGGTGTATTCACCTCAAAAATACAGAGCACCTTTTCAATGGAGTATTCTCCTCTCTGTTCTCTCATAGACGGTTACAATTAATCAATGTTTGAAGAAGAAGTCGCTCTTTATCTATATACAACAGAAGCTTAATGAAAAAACCGAATGCTAGCTGTCAACGTAAAGACTTTAAACAGAAAAGAACTTATTTCACAAAGGCTAAGCTAACAGAATTAACTGCCTCTCTTTTCCTTCTGGAAATTGTTCACGTGATATCTTTTCTTCACCGACTTATCTTCACCGTCTTATGTAGATACACAGCTGGCCTTATTTGACAGCATTACTGGTTACACAATTGCGAATTCTACTTCTTCCAAGCTTCTCCAATGACAGCCATAGACTTGTCTTGATGCAGTCTAACTTCTCATTTCAAGCTTCCTCTCTGTTCCGAGCTTCAAAGAATGAATGTTCTTAACATCCCCCTCAAATTGGGAGGGGATGAAAATCC
This sequence comes from Eucalyptus grandis, assembly GCF_016545825.1. Lineage (NCBI taxonomy): Eukaryota > Viridiplantae > Streptophyta > Magnoliopsida > Myrtales > Myrtaceae > Eucalyptus > Eucalyptus grandis. The sequence goes on along the minus strand of NC_052620.1, from coordinate 37,874,958 downwards.
CATGCCCAATTTGGTACGAAGATTAATATGAACAAAACGTGTCAAAGGTTTTGTAAAAATATCTGCAAGTTGAAGATGGCTAGGAACATAACTAATACGGAGAGATCCTGAGGAGACTTTCTCCCGAACAAAATGGAAGTCTACCTCTATATGTTTAGTTCGGGCATGAAGAATTGGATTGGCTGTAAGAGATATAGCAGACTTATTGTCACAAAATAGGAGAGTAGGAGACAGAAGAGATATACCAATATCACGCAAAACAAAAGCAATCCAAGTAAGATCGGTGAAGTAGATGCAAGAGCTCGGTATTCGGCTTCGTGGAAGAACGAGAAACAGTTGGTTGTTTCTTAGCTGACCAGAAAGGAGATTTGATCCAAGATATGTACAGAGCGTTGTGGATCTTTGGTGTCGCACACCCGGCCAAAGATCCGAGAAGCCATAGAGAGCTGTGGAGCTACGTGAATGAAGAAAAAGACCAAGATGAGTAGTGCCTTTGACATAGCGAAGTACTCTTTTTAATCGATGAAGATCCGCAATTGTTGGATGCTGCAATTTTTGGCACAAGGTATTTGTTGCATAAGCAAGATCGGGTCGAGTAATTGTTAAGTATTGAAGCCCTCCCACAAGGCTTCTATACTCAAGAGGGTTCGAGAGCAAAGTAGTATCATCGTCATAGGAGTTACTCGAAGTGGAAGAGGAGTTGATACAGGCTTACAGGCTGGTCATATGAGCTCTTGTTAATAGATCAATGGCATATTTGGTTTGACAGAGAAATAGATCATAAGGAGAGCGTTTGACTTCAATGCCGAGAAAGTAGTGAAGATGGCCCAAATCTTTCATGTGAAAGTGACGGCTCAAAGTAACTCAATCAAAGTGGTTAGTAAGCGAGCCGAGCTTCTGTCGAACTATGTCATCAACATATAGTAGTAGTAACCGTGTCTCGAACCAGAGTGAAGCACGAAGAGAGACGGGTCAGCGCAAAGATCTACGAAGAAACCATTCTCCAGAGAAAGTTGCTAAATTTGTCAAACCATGCTCGTGGTGCTTGACGAAGGCCATATAGGGATTTCTTAAGTAAACATACACAATGAGATTGTTGAGGATCAACAAAACCAGGGGCTGCTCCATGTAAACTGTTTCATTCAATGTACCATGGAGAAAAGCATTTTTAACATCTAGCTGGTGTATAGTCCACTTCTTCATTATTGCAAATGAAAGGACTATCCGAATAGTGGCATGCTTGATGACCGGACTAAATGTTTCAAGTAAAATCAACCCCGCTTCTTGATGAAATCCCTTTGCAACTAAACGAGCTTTTAATCTTTCTAGACTGCCATTAGGTGTTAGTTTAGTTTTAAACACCCACTTACACCTATAACATGCATCTCGCTTTGTTCTAGGAACTAAGAGCCATGTCGATTCTCATACAAGGCATCCATTTCCTCCTTCATGGCTTGATACCATCCTTTATCAGCTAAGGCTGTTTTGACTGATTTTGGTTCCAAAGGTACTTTATAGTCAGCCAAATATGCATATTTGGGGTTAGGTTTGATGATACCGGACTTCAATCGAGTTTGCATATAATGGACGGGGAGAAGTACACGAAGAAGTGGCTGTTAAGTCCGGTTGAACTTGATTAAAGATAAGTTCCCGACTCGGCAATTTGAGATAGAGCATCTTGTTGCTCAGCAATCGAGTCCGATTCTTGAGGAGAAGTTGATATATGTGGAACACCCTCATATTGTGATATATGAGTGCGATCGATTGTTACGGAAGGAGGTAGTTGAAATGTTTGTTGTATGATTAGTGGAAGGGTTGTCCACCGAGGTTGTATTTGTGGAATCAAGAAGATTAACCACATCTCGCCCATTGATTATACAAAGTTGTGTACGATCATAGTCGATATTACCTTCCTTTTAAATGGAAAGAAGGTTTCATCAAAGACCACATGGCGACTAACATAAATTCGGCCATTAGTAGGTACAAGGCAACGATACCCCTTATGCCTTTCACTATAGCCCGAGAAAAACACAAGTGAGAGATCTAGGGTCGAACTTGTGTTGAGCATAGGATCGAAGACACGGGTAACAAGCACACCCAAACACCTTGAGATGGTCATAGCTAGGCTGCTTATTAAAAAGTCGGAATAAGGAGAAGCCATTTGTAATTTCGGTGTAGGAAGAATGTTGACAATATAGTTGGCTGTTATGAAGGAATCTACCCAGAATTTCAAAGGAACTCGAGAATGATACATCATGGCTAACCCCAACTCGACTATATGGCGATGTTTCCTCCTCGCAATTCCATTCTCCATTCGGTGTATGAGGGCAAGATGACTCGCTTTATGCCACAATTCTGTAAATGACTTTGAAACCTTTTACTAGTAAACTCTCCTCCACCATCACAATGAAACATTTTGATTTGATGATCAAACTGTTTCTCGACTAGTTTCTGAAACATGACAAAGATGTCATAAAAGTCGGACTTTAGCTTCATTGGATAGACCCAGCTGTGCAGCGAGAAAAAGTATCTACAAATATGACATAATACTGAAAGTTCTGTGAAGATTTCACTGGTGAGGGACCCCAGATGTCACAATGTATCTTTTCTAATGGTATAGTAGATGTAGAGTCTGATAATGGGAAAGGTAAGGCTGCACTTTTGCAACTTGACAGCTGCTGCAAATGGATTCAGACTTTGTATTACAGGAAATCAAGTCTTTATTCTGCAAATGCTTTACTATATTGAAGTTTGCGTGGCCAATCTTTGATGCCACATCTCTGCTGTTATTGCTCTATGTCTTCGAGTAAAGTATGCTGCTGTAGTTTGAGGATCCACACAAAGTAAAGTCCTCTAAGTTTCCTTCCGAGCATCTCTGTCTTGTTGGTTTGGTTGTCCTTTATATAGACACCAATTTTATCAAAAATAAAAGAACAGGGATAGTCATCAATCGGTTTTTGAAACAGAGAGGAGGTTCTTTTTTGATTTCGAGGCACAATCAAGACATCATTTAGGGTAACGTGTTATTTTCGTATTCAAGCGAGTATTACCAAGTATAAGTAATAGGTAAACAAGAGCCATTACCTATCATAACTGTGTCATTTCCAAAGTATATCGAGTAGAGTTGAGAAGAATACCGGGATCAGCACTAATATGTCTTTGTTGCTCAGTATCGGGATACCACTCACTTCCTCTTGGATCCTCTAGATGAAGCGCCGCCAAAGCAAGTTGGAATTTCTTCAGCCCGATATGAGTTATCGAAACGATACCAGCACCGAAGAGCACGTGTCCTGGTCTTTTACAAATCGACATTCTAAGGATGCTTTCTGTTGGTTTCTCATTTTGCACATGTTTCTGTGGCATCAAGACTTGAGTCGGATAGGATTTAGTGTCTTGATACCTTTGTGAATAACTGGCATATGGACGAAACCCCTATCCAGGACTAGAATAATCAATCCTCTGCTTGAATTGTTGATCGTTCGTTCTGATTCAAATTGTTTGGTCCGTAGTCTGATTTCTTCGAGTATCCATAACTCCGGCCTGCATTATTCATTGCACGGCTTCGACCAAAAAAGCGTCCTCCTCTGTTGCCACCTCTTTGACTTCCAAAACTTGAAGTCTGAAAACTGTATTCTCTTTCAGAATTTCCTTTCAGTTGTGTTTCAGAACTTCTTTGTCCCAAGTAAGCCAGATTAGGGTTAAATTGATTCATCGAATATGTCTTTAATCTTGTTTCAAATCGTTCAAGCTGTGCTATCACTTCATCATAGTCTGGCTGGGGTTTCAAACAGTAGATAGTAGTTCTGAAATTCTCATACTCAGGCCCTAAACCCTCAAGAACACCAAACATTTTAGTTATCTCATCTATAGGTTTTCCAATCGCATTCAGCTGATCACAAATGGACTTATACTCCCTCAGATAAACGAAAGCGCTCTATCTCGTTTTTGACATGCTCGTAACTTTCCTCTTAGTTCAAACTCTCGAGCTACCGATTTCCCGAGTAAAACGATTAAGAAGGGTCTGCCATACCTCATAAGAAGTTTCTAAACCAATAATCAAGCTCGAATATTCTCGATACAGCTCCACCGATCCAGGATGAAACTAACCGATCAGTCCTTGTCCAATCAGTATAACTGATTTATGACTTCTGTTTCACAATCTTGATTTCGGTGTTTAGGATTCGAGGAGGTGAAGATATTTCACCATTGATGAAACCGAAGAGTTCTTGACTTCGAAGGAACTGTGGCAGAAACCTGCTTGCCACAATAGGAAATTATCTTCAGCAAGTTTAATCGTGACAAAATTGGAGATGTTAACATGTATTGGAAATGGATACTTCGTGTCCTTCCCTGCCATTGCTGCACTTTGAGAGATTTTTGATGACAGAAATCGATTTTGTGACTCAAAACAGGATTACTCGTTGATCGAGATGATGATCCGTTCGTGATACCAGCAAGGTTCAGATCTTACCAGGGAACAGAAGAATCAAATGCAAGATTCTTGTGAGAACTTTCAGTAAATCAGTACACGAAGATGATCAACAGCTACTTTGATCTGCTGCGATCATTGAAATCCAGATGATCGATAACTGCTCTGATACCATGTGAAGAAGAGCAAGATTACAGATGAATGCTATTGAAGAAGATGATTCCTTATTCTCTTCTGTATTATGGTGTATTCACCTCAAAAATACAGAGCACCTTTTCAATGGAGTATTCTCCTCTCTGTTCTCTCATAGACGGTTACAATTAATCAATGTTTGAAGAAGAAGTCGCTCTTTATCTATATACAACAGAAGCTTAATGAAAAAACCGAATGCTAGCTGTCAACGTAAAGACTTTAAACAGAAAAGAACTTATTTCACAAAGGCTAAGCTAACAGAATTAACTGCCTCTCTTTTCCTTCTGGAAATTGTTCACGTGATATCTTTTCTTCACCGACTTATCTTCACCGTCTTATGTAGATACACAGCTGGCCTTATTTGACAGCATTACTGGTTACACAATTGCGAATTCTACTTCTTCCAAGCTTCTCAATGACAGCCATAGACTTGTCTTCAGTACAGTCTAACTTCTCTGTTTCAAGCTTCCTCTCTGTTCCGAGCTTCAAAGAATGAATGTTCTTAACAGTCGCTACACCAACTATACCTAATTATTTCTCAATATGTATCGGTGACCTAATTTGAGACTTATGGCAACTCTTTTTCCAGCATTATACAGTTAAGGTTGCATTTCTTAAGAATTAAGGCAGAAATTGAAGGCAATTCAAGGAAAGAAAGAAACAACCAGAGTAACCTATCCACATGATCAGCTCCCTGATTTCCTCCTCTGTGAATTGAACTGCAGATGGGTCGATGTCGTAGTTGGTCGAGTTGATTTCATTGGCAGCTTTTCCCCACTTTTTGGACGCACTTTGAATTGGTAGTTGCTTTCATGCATAGAAGCACCTAACCAAGTAACCATAGCACCCAGAGGGTACAAAAACCAAATAAAAAATAAAATGGATTATTCATTTGCTCCGCAGAAGAATAAGAAGAAGAGTCCATGCTAGTGCTACGGGTTATCCATTTTCAGTCCACGAGCCCCCTGAGATTTGAGTAATTGAGGTTCGAAGAACACTCATATATCCCCGAGCTCAGAGAGATTTCCAAATGCATTCCAAATCGAGAGAAAAGACAACCAAGAGTCGGCGCCTAAATATTGCTAGAGACCTACTAAATAGGTAGGAACATATGCTGAGAAAATTTAACATTGGGTGAGTCAGCAAACTGGCATCTCTCCCTGGGTGAGTCAGCAAACTTGCATCTCTCCCTCTAATTCGGAAGAATATTCATTTCGCCAAAAATATGATGTGTCTGGAAAATATTTTTCAAAAGCCATCTTTTAGGAAAATGATAAAATTTTCTAGTATTCGGTTAGAACTTGAAAATAAATTTTAAAAAAAAAATACTTTCCACCGTTCGATATCTTATTCGATTTTCCTTCATGCATTCATTTTAATCATTTTTTATTTATATATATATATATTGTGTTCTTTTTATTTTTAAATTTCAAATTTTTAATATTTTATTTCTTTTTATTTCTTTTTATTTTTTTTTGGTTATTTTTTATTCCTTTTTTCCTAGCTTCGCCAAAGGGCATGGCTCTGGCCTCGCTACCATCTAGCGATGCTTATATAAAGACCGACACGGACACGTGACACGTGACACAATACTGACACAATACGTCGACACGTCATTTCTTAAAAATAGAGAATTTCGACACGTTCCGACACGTTATATATTAGATATATTTTTATATATAAATACATTAATAATAATAATAATAATAATAATAATAATAATAATAATAATAATAATAATAATAATAATAATAATAGTCTAGAATTAATTCACACAAAAAATATTAAATAATATCATTCATTATTTTAATTTGTTACAATAATACACAAAACTTAGAGGAAAAAACATTGTTTAAAGAAAATGCTGAAATGATATTTTTAAATTTATTTGTTTATCAATAGCATTTTTTATTACTTCTTTCAGAGTAAAAGACTTTTAAAAAAATAAAACTGAAAAAAAAAAATTGACCCGTGGGTATATTTATAGCAATTTTATTATTTCTTTTGTGTATATTTATATTTTGACCCTTCAAGTATTATAAATTTTTAAAATTGACCCCGTGCGTGTCGAATCGCGTGTCGGAATTCTTGACTCGAGTGTCGAAGCGTGTCGGAAAGAGTTGACCACGTGTCGGATTTTTCGACACTCGTTGACCACGTGTCGGAGCGTGTCGGACACGTGTCGGAGTGTCGGAACACGACACGGCGCTCGAGGAGAGTGTCCGTCGCTACATAAATGCTTACTATAACAGGGCCCAAGCCTCACTGCCTTCTAGCATTGCCCAAGCATCAAGGCTCGAGCCTCACAACCCTTTAGCAAAGCTCAAGATGGCTCGAGCCTCACCGCCTTCTAGTGACGCTCAAGCACCGCTAATCTGGCATGCTCATGGCCGATTGCCAGCCTTTGTCATGGCGGGCAATTGACGGAAGAAGAAAAAGAAAAAATAATAAATCAAAAAATAAAAAATAAAAAATAAAATAAAATAAAAATTATTAAAATGAATGAGGATAGAAAGGGTAGTGGAAAGGTTTTCGCCTTTCTAAAGAGTTTCTCCACTTTTGAAGGAGTTTTCTTTGTTGATAGGAAATGTTTTCCTTCATTAATTTATTTTCCCAAAAATTTGTGATTTTTCATGATATTAATTATATTTAAAGAAAATTAAGGAGATAAATTTGTTACAAATATATCAATTTGAATTTTTTTGGTCAAAAAATTAATTTGAGATAAATTTATCAAAAGTGTAATAATTTGAAGTTTTTGTGATAAAAAATTAATTTAAATGAATTTATCACAAATGCACCCTCGTGCATTTTGAAGTTTATTTGTCATATCAGCCCTAATTTTTTCCATATGACTTCCACACAAAAACCTGACAAATAGCTGTAGCTACAAGCAGAGAATCTTCTCCTTTGCTTAAGAATGTTTGCAGCAACAGCAACCAGTACATATCTTCCAAAAAAACAGCAACAGCAACCGGCAACCTCCTTTGTTTACCCCGCGCTGAAATTTAACAGGAAGTTAGGGAAAATGTTCGTGTTGGAAACCAGCCGGTGCAAAGAAAATAGTTCCATCGACGAAGCCATAGCTGGTAGCCTTCAAATTAAGATCTTCAAATCAGCCGACATCTCTCTTTACCTTACAGAGAAAGATGTCAGACATTGTCAGAAGTAGCAGTACAACGTTCCGCCAATAAGATTTTACAAGATTATCCTGTCACGGCAACGAACGTGACCTTATTATTGCATACAGCATTTAGATTGCAGAGATAAGATGCTCTATTACATCTCCCAAAGATGAGAGCCAATGTTCTGATTGATATCTACAGGGAGAAATGCTCCATTTTCCCACAATAGCATTACTCTTCACCATGAGATTATGCTCTATTAGTTCCTGTAGTTGCTGTAACAACGTCTTAGTTACAACTAAAAGCCAGAATTAAGAACTGAGAAGCACACAAAGCATTTAGTGTATAGGACTTCCAACCTCATCACGGAGAGCTTAGAGACTGGGGAAGAACTTTGTACGGGTTAAGTATGTGATTGGGGTCCAGCAAGTTCTTGACAGAAGCCATCAATTGCACCTATACAGGCAAGAGTATTATTCACCAACTTGCACAACTAGATACAAGAAGTATCCACCCTCGACTAGAGGTGATCATGAGGGAATTTTTGCCTGGGCCCGGCCAAAGATGTGTGGGCCGGGCTTTATCATGTATGGTCTTTGCCCAAGCGCACCCATTTACCTCGCAGGCCTGGGCAGCCGAGCAGGGTTGTTCACTTCTACCCTTGAGACATCTAAAGAGCATTCTTTCTCATGAATTTTTAGATTGCCCAATAGGCTAGAAGATCTTTCAGCTATAGAAATAAGTGAAATAACATATATATTGCTACCAATAGAAGTGTCTATCTAATATAGATAATGAATGGATCATGTTATGAGAATGTTATGAACTGCTAGGAAAAATGAAGTATAAACATTATGGGCATGACTCCAGACAACCTAAATGTTGGGGGATAATGGTTGTTCAACACAGTTCGGGCACAAGTCAAGGTCCAACACCTGACACTCGTCCTTACCATGTTAGTTTTCCGTTATTGTGGCCTAGTCTCTAGTTATGGCCGCGCTTCACACGTCTCACTTACACAAGAGAGTGAACTTTAACAAATACGCTGGATTCACATTAGACCGTTTCTAGACAGCTTAAACTTCTGGGGCAGAAAATGGTGGCTAAACACGAGCAATAAATCAGAAAACCATTTTTTAGGCAGACCTTAAACTATGCAAAACGCAATGCCTCCAAGCAACTAAGTTTCAAGGGAAGTTATAAACATCCCAAGCTTCCAGCTCTGGGCCATTTTCTATCACTAGTCTTTGCCGCATCCACTTTGTGTTAGATAGAGTTCTAGTGCCATATACAAGTATTGCCCATGCCACAGTACAGTTGATATCATCTGCATATAAGTTAAGCTCCAGATGAACCTTAGATTCTCGACTAGATCTCCCGTTTCTTAAATGGTAGACCATGTCCAACAAAGGATGACCATTTTTTTCTCCTTGCCCTAATATGCTGCAAAGAAGCTTCTGAGTTTTACCTGATCTTAACTATCTAACCCAGCTGCTTTGATTTGCAATCGTCGAAATATCAACTACTATGGAATGTCACAAATACCTAAGAGTGCAATTCCAAGTAATAAACCCCTACAATTTATGTACCAGTACCACTGCACAAAGCTCAACTTACAGCTGCAGGTGACTTGCTGTAGAAAATCTTATCAGCTTTCATCAGTCCCAAGCCGTGCTCCGCACTAATACTTCCACGATGCTTAGAAGTCCATTCGTAGACAAAAGGTTCAATCTGTGCTAATACCTGCAACGCACCTCTTCTTATGAGATTGTATTCAAATGCATAGAAGCTTTCTAAAGAAAGACAAAGGAGATTACAGCATCATCATATTGAGGACATGAAATATTGAGATGCAGGTTTCCATCTCCGAGGTGCCCATATCCCACGACCCTGGCCGAGTGACCTAGAAATTCGAAAACCAATAGAAAGTTAATTATTGGCTAATTATTCATGCTCCGGCATCCTTGGAAGACTATGACAAGTGACAAAATGCCGGTTACATTCATGGAAGAAGCAATTCAAATCCTATGTTATTAATCATCCATCACAGTGGGAGTGTCAATCTCAAAACCGATGGCTATAAACATCTTATGACGATTTACACAAGTAGCTTGTTTTCACTCTTTGAAGTTCACCTTCAGGTTCATAGTCCATGACCTCCTAAACATTTAATGCACACAAGGAATTCCAGTAACATGTTACGATGTATGATGGAGATGAAGTTAGACAATGCACCAGCTTAGGATTCTTAAGGATTTCAAAAAGTAGTATCTTTTAGCCAACAGAACACCTGCTAAGATACTGCAACCCCATGGTTCACATTACATAACGAAATCACTGTTTTCATCCCACGTCAATATTATAGACCTGGAAAAAGAATATCATGGCACTGAAGGATTGAATAAGTAACAGCAATAAGTTCTCTCACCAAGTTTATTCCGCATTTCCTCCACAATATCATAAATCTTTTCAACAGGTATTGACAAATCATATTTGTAGACAGCCCCTGCTTTCATCAATGCTTCTGGTATACCCTGCGATGCACCACAGAAAAGTGGCAACCTAAGCATGCAAAATCAGTTGCAAGCAAAAACAATCATCTTCTTGCACTCATAATTATATCCACTGTAGCTGACTTTTTATGGGAGGTAATTACATGAACTTTTAGTTCATTTCTATTTTTAACAAGTCTTGACACAAATTATCGATCATGAAACCTGGAAATTCATCTTAATTACAAAAGGAGAGACAGTGTTTAGCCTGTAATAAGCTTCAACCCATATAAGCTTTTCTCACACCATTGTTGAATATTTTTTATGTATCTTCAAAAGAGGGAGAACAACTGAGAAGACAGCATTCCGACAGGGTTTGTTGTATTCAAGCAGCAATCAATGCACCTTTATAGTCATAGCCTTCAATTTTTCAAATACAGGATATTGCAGCTTCAGATGCAAACAAAAGAAAGAGAGCTGTCAATTCAAAAAGAGGGAAAGAAGAGCCGATTGGTCGACCAAACAAACATCTGGGACTACAAGAAACGCTTGTCATAGAGTTGACAAGAGAAGGACAGAAAGTAAAAGCTCACGTAGAGGGGAAAATCTAAGTGTATATATATGACATAACATAGCCCAAAGTCCTATTTCTCATAGTTGAAGATCAAGAAACAATCTGTGAATCATCTTAAATTCATGAATAGCAAACCAAATCAAATTGAAAGATTCAGTGAAATGATTTAGTTTTCTTATCACAAGTACACGTCATGTTTCATACATGTTAATAAGTATCACATTTAAGGATAAAGACAGAATGTTTGCATACCATTTGTTCAATAAGCAGATTAAAAAATAAAAAATTTAGTCATCTTACTGTCAGATTATTAAATATATAAGATATGCCATGGACTATACCCCAAAAAAAAAAAAAAAAAAAACACTATATTATGCGATGCATAAACTAACAAATTGTGAATTGATAGACTCATTAAACTTATATCACGTTAGTAAAACTCGCTGATGATACAATGGACATGCGTGTGATTCCAATATATATGGATTCATCGGATAAACCCAAATTTTACAGGCCTTAACTCTACTCGGATCGAAGTAAACTATGAATTGCAGAATTGATGGATTGTGATAAATATGGCTATTGCTACTCCCAATATATGTAAGCAGAAACTTGACAATTAAAAAATCACAGAGAACTGGAAACCTCACGAATATTCCAAACTGATGATGCCTGCTGGATGTCTTGTGCAACAACACCATCTGAAATCAAGCCTTCTTCCATGGAATGAACAAGGAAAGCTTCAAGCTTTTCTCTGAAATTATCCAAATTGAATATTATGTACGAAAGGTGATAAAAGAACCATAACCTTTTCTTTCGCTATAGCAAAACCAAACTATGCATGGCACTATCAAGTTACCACCAAATTGCAAACAGAAAATGTCCAGCACACATATGCTACTGCAATCTCTTATGCTTAGGTGACAAGAAAAGGTCAGCAATGCAGAAGGCCAAATTGCAAAAGGTGTGGTTGCCTCTTTACAGTGAGCTTCCATTTTTATTGCAAGTCCAAGATTTGCATAAAGCAGGTCAGGCACTACATTCTAGATGTAGTGTTAATCTCAAAGGGAAATTAAACTTGAGCAGCAGAATAACAAAGTGATGAACTTTCATCCTAAGTTTGAGAAATCTGATTGCCTGCAACTTTAAAATCCAGGAATGAATATCTATACTCTGCTTTGATAAGATCAGCAAGGATTCAATTTGTCTTTAGCTTGGAATCCCCATTGAAGTTAGATTCACTTTTTCCTCATTGAAGATAATCATATTGGAGCCTTCGCAGCTCTACAGTTAATTCAGACTAACAATGAAGAATATTCAAAGGTAATCTTGCCATCCTAGCCAGTTACAATAAATCATAAAAATAAAAATTGTGCAGTGACCAAGGCAAGGAGTGTAATTTTCCAGTAGATGCAGGTTATAGTGCATTAGAGGTTCATGTGGACTTAAATGTAACACCTTAATTTGAGCAGTAAAAGAAGAGATTTACCTGTCTGAACGTTCATCGCTGCCTGTCGTCTCTATCAGAACATAAAACTTGTGCAGTGCAGGTAATGGATTCCGGACTCCTTCTAAATGGTTTAGTGCCTGCCACAAACAGTGAAATAACTTGGCTTAAAATTACCATAAGGATCTACTTTTACTTTCAAGACTTGCTTAACAGTAATAAATAGACTGTCAAGCAAAATGATGTTAATTTAGACTTAGTCCATCTATAACAGTCAAGTCATGTGTTTCATAGTCATAAAATAGCATGCCAAGAAGGGGGAAAAAGGACAGAGGAAGGTTAAGAAACACACAATCTATAACGGGAAACGAAGAGATGGTCATAAACCTAGCATCTTCTAGACCAAGCAGTGGAACAAACTACTGAAAATTACCTCAGTGACATGTAGTGCACCGTAATGGAAAATGGATGACCTAAAAGTGGAAATTATTTACTATGGAAAGTGGAAGCAAGAGCAGAACACTGTAAGACATAAATGGCATATGATGGCAGCTCTAGCAGCCACATTCGATCCTGTTGCAACTTACAACTCCATTCCAAGACAGGCGATATATTAAAATTCAAAGGATAAGATAGAAAAGTTACTTATGTACAAAATAACTGATGTAATACTTAAAAGTGCAGAAAGCTTACAAGATCCATTGCCTGTTCATCCAAAAACTCAAAAGCGGAGAGAACTTCTCCCAGTTTCCTCCTCGCTTCCAACAATAGTTTCTGATGCACAAGATAATAAAAAAAATGGTACTGACTTGTGCTCAATTAAAAGATGCGTTAAGACCATGGGACATGGTATGCCCAGATTATAAGCTTAAGGTCTAGATCAAAATGTTGTCATTCTGGAATATGTAAGTCAATCTGTAGAAGAAATTAATTGTACCTGGCAGCTTAAATAGTCTGTACATGCAAGAAAAGCTACATTAACTGATGATAACTTTGGAGGAGTCAGAATTGACACCTTCGTAACAATTCCCAGGGACCCCTCACTGCCTACAACATCAAATAGAATCATCGTTTGGCAGCATACTATCCTATTAATCATATGGGTTGTACCATAAATTTATCAATTGAAATGGCCCATCGTATTGATATACCTATAAACAAATGCTTCAGATCGTACCCAGTGTTGTCTTTGCGTAAAGTACCGAGCATGTCAAGCACATCTCCATTAGCTAAAACTGCTTCAAGACCTGCAACACAGACCTAAACTAATTGTCCAGAAACAAACAAAAACCTGGCAATGTCTTCAAATAAGTTAAAATCAGACACTATATTGCAGCAATGAGCTCAGGGATAAAAGCAATAGAAGTCCTAAACTTTTTGGCAGTTAGTTGGTTAAGTCCCAAACGTTCTACTATAGGCAATTGAGTCCTGAACCTTTTGAAGGATGTGCAACTGTTTGTTTTTGTTCAAAAATCAATCATGATTTCAACCATAATCAAGGAGAAAAACACATGGCTTTTAGCAATAATTGAGCAAAGAAATTGAATTTACGAATCAATTGAAAAATAAAACCAGAATGTCATTCGAATCAAGGAAAATTCATAATAACGAGAGTTGGGTTTTCCTTCCTATTTACATAATATTTGAATTTTCTTTCAATTGATTCCGTAATCAAGTTCGTACTCTATGATTCAGAAAACTTGTGCTTTATCCCTTGAATATAGTAAAAAATCATGCTTAATTGAATATAAAGCTGATAACCAAAAGGGTCCTTTCCCTGGTGACCAAATTACACTGATGATGAGATCAAGCCTTGATTGCAACTCTTTCAAGAGGTTTGGGACTCAATTAACCAAAACAGAATGATTAGGACACAATCGACAAAGAGTGGAAACATTTATGACTCCAGTTGCACAATCCTAAAACTTCGCAGAAACTTGCTTTGGAACTTACATGAATGCAGATTTAACTATTGCAATCCACGTAAATTGAAACCTTCGAGAAAGTAACTACACATCCAGTGCCATCGTCATAGATATGGGAAAGGAAGAGATGATAATCAGAAAAAGAAGAGACTAAGTACTCTCTTTCAAAGAAAATATACATTTTGAAGATCTACTTACCGAGTACATTAGCATGAAGTGAGCCATATCGAGAAGGCGCAGCCCACCAGCATTTGTCGAAACATTTCCTCCAATTTGGCAGCTTCCCTTAGCACCTAAGTCCAGTGGCATAATAAATCTGAATGGAAGCATGATGTACTTAAAGACAAAGTTGATGAAGCTCTGCCACTTTCATAAACTTTGTATGTTTGTTTCCAAAAAATAATTCATATCCGGGAATTCCTAATTTACAACCTGGAGCAGGATGATCGGGAAATTGACTTTCATGAAGAAATATTTAAGCATATGAAGATACGTTTAGCACTTATTTGGTTTGGGGAAAATAGCAGAGTTCACGGTCCACACATACACAGTCTGCCATTCCCTTCAAGGAAATTATATCTATGCAACCATATATGATCTGTCTTTCGTTTCTGTTATTGGCATCATTCACAAAACCACTCATTCCCCAAGGTGCAGAATCCTCTGTGAACTCTGCAGAAATAAAGTAATGCTAATAGCACTTACCCTTTGCTGTCTAGAAAATTCACCAAGCTTTCCAGTATGCACCCTGCTTCAGAAACCAGTATACCACTGACCTATAAAGCAATAATATAGAATTTTAAATAATTTGAAGCAAATATCTTATGAACATCTTATCAATGAGTTCAGCATGCCAAACTGCTGAATAACAGAGCTCACATAGCTCTCAAAACCCAAAGCAGGAGATGAAGTATCAGGTTAAAAAAAAAAAAATGCACCTAATAGGATAATTTTAGGAGAAAAACCTTGAACTAAGAAGATTGATGCTAAAAAGATTCAATAATGAAGTCTCAAAATCATATAGAGAGAATTCAGATCTTGGACAAAAATATAATGTGTTATTTGAAGGAGAAGAATCAACATAAAATGACAATTCCATCATGCTGTATAACGTACCTCATCAAAAGATAAAACTTTATTCATTGAACCTAAGTTCACAATCACCTGCGGAATAAATAACCAAAAGCCATTCAGATTGCAGGCAATCAAACTACATAAGGCATACTTTCAAAAGATTAAGCTGATAAATTTAGTTTTGAAGACACTTATGATTTCTAATCAAGGTTGTCCACTTTTAGTGCTCAAGCTTCACTTTGAGACATTTACCATATTTAAAACTCCATAAGTAATGCAGTTGTAGGACAATCGCCCAATTTTTCGCCAAACACGTGATGAGGGCATGGGTCAATAATGGTTCACCTTCAGGATCAACAATAGGCAACAGAAACCATTTTTCTGCAAAATCTCTGAGAAAATCAGAATCCAAGTTGGATTCCACTAGCTGAATTTCTCTCTCACAGCCCAAATTCAAACACTCCTCCCATTGATAGAGATTCGGCTACTATAGACTTCAGTTTGGTAAACAACTGTGCATTGCGTGATTTTGATTTTTTTTTTTTTTTTTGGTCACAGAACTCTGTAAATTGTCCTACATCCAACAACTTATAAAAATTTTAAGGATCATAGATACTATCAAGTAAAATTCAATCACTGAAAAGAACCCTCAAAAGTCAGTTCGTAAGGGTATTGAACCACCACATTTCTAAGTCAGCACACTCTCAAAGGCCATCTGGTTATATGGTGTTTTCTATCTGCCGGTCATTCATGTCAAAACACATCAATGCAAAAGCACAAGTAGAAGTTCCTAGCAACTTCTAAAACAGATTTTCTTTGGTAAGTTGTAACATTATAAAAATAGAAAATAACATTTCACCTGTACTCTAAAAACATTTGTCCACTCTCTAGGACTACTGAAAAACATTAATATCCTCTCAAGTCTCAATAGTCAATATCTTCAGCTATAAACAGATATTCAGAATGGAGATACTTGTAAAGCAATGAGAAAAAGAAATCCCTAAGATTCTCACATGCTTTTCACAGTTTGATAGGAAAGAAATATGAGGCGGTTTGATGTGGGAAAATTTCAAGTTTTGTAAATTACAAATCTTGTTCGTAATGTTTATCTTTTAGGTACAAGAAGGACATTTTCATATACAAAACTGACGTTTGGTAAAAGAAGAAAATAGGTGAGAATGATGTGATGGTGTCAAATAACTTCAGCATGCGCCCTCTTTTCCTAGTGCCATCTGCCATTTTGACTAACTGGTTTTTCTTGCTGATTAAGGAAAAATCTCTGTTCATAACAGAACAGGCATTCATAATTAGATGGCAGTAAGTTAAAATATGATAAAGAGACCAAAAGGAGACTGGTGAGTGCATGCACAAGCATGCATGAAATGAATTCCATTTAAAAAAAAAAAAAAAAAGAGTATCATATCAATAATAGGTGTACCTCATCAAAAACGGGCACACTTCCTCCAACAAGACCAGTGTTCCCACCCTGGGGAACAACAGCCAAGCATCTGGAGTTACAATATTTGAGAATTTGAGAAACCTGGGACAGAAAATTTTCAAAAGCATTCAATGAGTGAACTATATGACAGCATGAACAAAGCAGAAGACTGAATAAGAGAAATATTCAAGGCAGAATCGACATCGTGCATGTTCAAATGTACAGCAAATCTATCAAGACTGAATACTGTTATAGTGTGCCTACATGTGTGCAGGTGAACAAGTGGGACACGCGGACGCGCATGCACGAACCCAGAGAGAGAGAGAGAGAGAGAGCTGTCTTATATTTGATACTTGAGAGTCATATGATTATGAACCAATATAACCAAGCACAAGGTAAATGCAACTTACAAAATCTTCAGAGGAAGAGAGAGCAACTGTCTCATACTTGAGACTTGAGTCATATGAATCAATGTAACCAAGAACAAGGTAATATGCAGCTCACAAAATCTTTCAAAGATATCTACTATCGCACTGAAATTTCAGAGGTTGAATGCAGAATGTTGTATCATCGAGAGAAAAACCAAATATATCAAGAAGAAGAAAGAAATGGACCTCTTCAGTGCTCCGAGGCAGAAGCAGAAGCTTACTCGAACCTTTGTACTTCCGCATCCAATCCATATTTGCAGCCAGTAGAGCATCTTCATCCTGGATAACATTTTTATCCCCCAACAGGTCCGTAAAATACCTTATGTCATCCGAATTTATCGTGGCAAACTTGGGGTTCCTCTGAATCTTTGTGGCCATGGAACCAAACCATCTACTTTGGATAAAGCTTGCTCCCAAAGCGAATTCTCTCTCTCGTAAATGCATGGAAAGAGGCTGCCGATGTCCAAAATAAAATTGAGTTCCTCCGCAAGATCTGCCAGAGCAATGCAGCGAGCCTGTATTCAGGACAATGTCATCAGGATTTGTACGTCCATTTAACCTAATCGAAGGTCAAATCACAAGCGAGTTCAGGCATTTATGGAGTTAATTAGTATTCTAATGTAAGAACAACTTGAGACTCCAGTGCATGGACAGTCAACGATTGTCTAATGTATAAACTTGCTTCGAATTAGCTCGTCCAATCTCCATCCGTGAAGTAACATAACAATCGACGCCATGTCATCATATGATCGAGTATTGGACAGAAAACACTCGAACGCTAAGAAAACACGTTATTTCCGTGGACCAGTCGCCGCCGGTCGCCGGTCGCCGGCACACCTCATGTCTCGCGACACAGATGATTAATTGAAGCACAAACGCCATCATGCTCCCAGTAAACCTCGGACCGGACTCCACGCACGAACGCACGCAATTGCTCCACGACAAAATCTACGAAAACATTGTCCAGAACAACAGAACCGAAGCGAACAGCGCCGCGATACTCCGGTCGTATAATTCCCATTCGAGACGAACGAGCTTCCAAAGCGACGATCTCGGTCAAGAAACTTGCCATCGGGACACAGAACAACGCTCGAAACAACGGAAAACGCAATAGATGCTCGCTCGAAGCGACGATACCGTGACGAGCTGGATTGCCGCGATCGGGGGCAGATCGAGGAGCGCGATCGGGACGCGAGGAGAGCTTGAGGATCCGGCGAGCCGAAGCTCTCCACCTGTCCATCTTCATCGTCTTCCCCACGCAGCCTGGGCTTCCTCGTCGGGAATTGCAGAGCGCGAGTTTTCCGGTCGTCGACGATGGGGAGATCCTCCTGCGGTCCGGGAAGAGCCGAAAATGGCGGAACGAAATGACCGCAACGCCCTTTCTATTTCGATTTTTTGCCCGAAACGGGAGAAGAAAATTCATTTTCAGGTATTTCGTACTCGATTTTTTAATTTTGATAATCTAGAGAGGGGAAAAAAAGACGGATGTGGAATTATTTGGAACTTAATGCCAATTTAAAAACAGGCCGATTTTACATTAGTTAAAGAATCCACAAACTATAATTTAATATATAATGTGGTTTTCAAACTTTTAATTTATTTAATATAATTCATGAAATTTAGCTCAACGTGTAGTGTAATTTTAGTCTTTAAATTTTTAGTACATATTTAATTTAGTCTTGAGATTAGATGAAACTATTTAATATTGTCCTTGTGTTTGTGTGTTTAAACAATGCAAAACCAATTCTCTCTATCTCTCTTTGAATTTCTATTAAATATTAAAGATTAGCACATCATTCGACGAAATGCCGCGCACTCACTTTCATCAAAAACTAAAGCTAGAAAATCTCATATGTATAATGAGATTTAACTAGACGTTAGAACCCTATCTCGACAAGACGAAGGCATCATAAGAAGATTGAATACCTACATTTGCTAAAAATTTTGTTTTGAACATACACACTTTCATGGGAAGAGTATATTCTCAAGAATTACATTGAATATATTCCAAAAAATAGAAATTATATTAAATAAATTAAAAATTCATAAATTATATTATATATTCATCATTTGTGTCATTTTCCCATCAGCAAAAACAGAATATTGTTCGCCAATTGACTTTATTACCCCTGTTGCCAATTTGCTCATCTCCAAGCTCGCCGCGGCTCCGCCACAATCCCTATCCATCCCCTCTCTCTGTCTCTCTTTCTCTCTGCAACTGCAATGGCGTCTTCCCTGACGTCGCTCTCCTCCATCAAAATCCCTAGGCGCTGTTGCCGGTTCGCGCTCCGGCGTCTCCCCTCGACGTCGCCGCCGGCGACGCGCGCCTCGCGCTATTCGCCTCCGGGCCGCCGCGCGGCGCCGCGTCCGCCGGGGGCTCCTTTCTCTATCGGTTTCTCGAGAAGACTGTCTCGGTCTTCCTTCTCCGGCGGCAGCAACAGGAGGAGCTCCGAGATCCCGAGCCTGAAGGACTTCATGGCCGCGCAGTCCGCAGCGTCTCTCGCCGTCTCCGGAATCCAGCCCGAGTGAGTTTCTCTGAACCGTCTTTTTGCTTGCCTCCAGATGTAACGTAGAGCTATCGGAGTCTGACTTGAGTGTCCAGCTAGATTATTCGTGCTTTCGGTTGCTGGTGTTCTCGGTTATTGCGCTTCCCTGTGAAATCCTGGTTTAGTGTGTCTCCAAGTGTTTAGCTTTTTGTGTGCAACGAATGGTTCGGATAGTACAGTTTTCAGAAGTGCAGAAGTTGATGAATCTTCGGCTTGAGGTCCAACTGGATGTCATGAATTTCGTGCTTCGGCAGAACCAGAATCGGTTCTCTTCTAATGACTCGCGAGTACTATAACAATTGGAATTCTTGAACATTCCTTCGACAGTGGCTGTCGACGTATTTACTTGATATTTTTCTCGTTCTAGTTGAGCAATGATACTTTCACTTGATATTGCTCGTGGAAACTCGATTGTCGACATCGGCCCTTTAGTAATTGTCCAAAACAAACTTGCATACTGTGAATAAACCGTATGAGTACAGGTAGCATTCTCCTTTCAGTTTATTTGAGAGTATGCCAATGTAGTACTTTGCAAGCTGTACCTCACTGTGGCATTAACATCAAAAGCGAAACATCATAAAACCGGAAGCTTTGCTGACGGTCAACTGAAAAGTGTGAAAGTTCACAATCATTTTAGTCAGAAAGTTATACGCAGGATTATAGGAATATGCAGCTATTCAGTAATTCATTATAAACATCATATCGGTAGAACGTTGGCATTAGCTCTAGAAAACCATTTAACATCTTATTGCTTTCTGAAAACAGAAGTTCCTTCTTTTTGCCTTGCGAAATATGCAGAAATTTATTTTCAAGAAGAAACTGGAAAAGCTCAGCCTCTTTTTTCTTTCTCTTATTCTTCAATATGAGTAATTCTAAAACTTATAGATGCTTTCTTACTTTTCTTAAATCCACTAGTCTTGTACCAGCTGCCGAAGGTCTTTCAAAAGGTCGAATTTATCAAGAGACTTATGGTTGTCAGATGAACATCAACGATATGGAGATTGTCCTTTCGATTATGAAGAATGCAGGATATAGTGAAGTTGTGGATGTCCCTGAAAGTGCTGAGATCATCTTTATCAACACCTGTGCTATAAGGGACAATGCAGAGCAGAAGGTCTGGCAAAGACTTAACTACTTTTGGTTCCTCAAGAGACATTGGAAGAGCAATGTCAAAATCGGTAGGTCACAGTCGTTGCACCCTCCAAAGGTAGTTGTGTTGGGATGTATGGCAGAGAGGTTAAAAGAGAAGATACTAGATGCTAATAAGATGGTTGATGTGGTTTGCGGACCAGACGCTTACAGAGATTTGCCTCGATTGTTGGAGGAGGTTGACTATGGTCAGAAAGGAATTAATACTCTCCTCTCACTTGAAGAAACTTATGCCGATATCAGTCCAGTTAGAATCTCTAAGAACTCTATTACTGCTTTTGTCTCAATAATGAGGGGGTGCAACAACATGTGTTCATTTTGCATTGTTCCTTTTACTAGAGGTAGAGAACGGTCACGCCCTGTTGAATCAATTGTAAGGGAGGTGGAAGAGTTGTCAAAAGAAGGTGTGAAGGAGGTGACACTACTTGGCCAGAATGTTAATAGCTACAACGACATGTCTGGGCTTGAAAAAGATGTTGAACCTGGCACAAAATGGAAGTTGAGTGAAGGATTTTCCAGCATGTGCAAGGTGAAAAAAACGGGTCTGCGTATTTCAGATCTTCTAGACAGACTGTCCACAGAATTTCCTGAAATGCGATTCAGATACACGTCCCCTCACCCTAAAGACTTTCCTGATGAGTTGCTGTACCTGATGAGAGACAGACATAACATCTGCAAATACATTCATCTACCAGCACAAACAGGGAGTTCGACAGTGCTTGAGAGAATGCGTCGCGGCTATACCCGTGAGGCATACCTAGACCTTGTGCAAAAGATAAGGGAAATTGTTCCTCAAATGGGGATAAGCAGCGACTTTATTTGTGGTAAGAAATGTCATAACATTCTGATCTGATTATGTTAATCTCAAATGTACAGTTCTGTGCTCGCTACTAATTGTTCGGGAATCTTATGACTATGAGGTTTATTGTGAAGCTTATATTGAATCATGAGGGACTAAAATTTTATTGATGTTCAACTTCCTTGCCATAATCTGTCCTTATGATGATCTGGCAGAAATTACCTTCCTTCCTTCACACTGCATATGGAAATTGATTGACATTGGGTCATTCCCCATTAATGTTCACATTTGTTCCTGTTTCAAGTGTGACCTCCAACTTTGCATGTGTAGCTCCAGTTGCTCATTTTCTTTCTGCCTGTCTCTTTAAGAATATGGTTGGTTAATCTCCTCATTTTGACTTAATGTTCTGTCTGCTGTCTGCTGTCTGCTAATTTAGTTTTTGTTGTTTATTGTTCCACATTGCATTCTGTCACCTCTGTAACTGGGGATCTTTTATATGGGTGCATGTAGCTCAAACAAACATAATCCGACCTGACATGAAAGAATTTAAATAACACACAAAAAAGTAGGAATAAACCAGAGATGCAATTATATCAAGTAAATTATGTGCTATTTACTTTGTGCCACTTCACCTAAAAATTGAGATGGTTTAGCAGAGACACCAAATGACATGGTCCAAAGATAAGTTAGAAACACAAGCCATTAATGGTTTGGAAATGAGTCGATATGCTTAATCGTGGCATTATGGATGGCTAATATGCCATGCTTAATTGTGGCATTATGGAGGCTAATGTGCCATTCCAATGCTAAAACCTACAAGTTATGTTTTCCTTCTTAAATTTCTCTTCTAACGAGGTTGTAGGCTTTCTGATTCTTTTCTGTCCCTTCATTTCTTTGGCTCACAGGCTTTTGTGGAGAAACTGAAGAGGAGCATGAAGACACACTTAGCCTTGTAAGAACAGTTGGTTATGATATGGCATACATGTTTGCTTATAGCATGAGAGAAAAAACACATGCTAATAGAAACTATGATGACGATGTTCCTGAAGAAGTCAAGCAAAGGAGGCTGAATGAACTTATTGAGGCTTTCCGTGAGAGTACAGGTCAGTGTTATGATTCCCAAATTGGAAGCATCCAACTTGTATTGGTTGAAGGGCCCAACAAGAGAGCTCCTGACACTGAACTCATTGGCAAGAGTGATAGAGGCCACCGAGTGTCTTTTGCAAAGCTCCCCGTCATTGATCGTGCTGATAATTCTACTAGCAAGAGAAATCCTTCCGTTGGTGACTACGTAGAAGTCTACATAATGAAATCTACACGAGCTTCGCTATTTGGTGAAGCTCTTGCCATAACCAAGTTGAGTTTATTCCACAGAGTCCAGGATGAGGAACTGGTTGCCTGTGAAAGCAGTGCTTAGAGAATGCTAATGTACCGATGTGCATATTGAGTTAAATTACGTCTCGGAAATGTCATAAGCCGCTCGAGGATGGCTCAGCTGTTTTCTGTTGTCAATTTGGAACGAGCCAGCCGATGAAAAACTCAAATTGAGATGATATGCGGTACAAAATTCTTTGATTGCAGATGTTGAGCAGATCAGAGTAATATATAGAGCAGAGTCGAATGACATCTGCCTT
Organism: Eucalyptus grandis; assembly: GCF_016545825.1. NCBI lineage: Eukaryota > Viridiplantae > Streptophyta > Magnoliopsida > Myrtales > Myrtaceae > Eucalyptus > Eucalyptus grandis. Next base: position 37,851,706 of record NC_052620.1, on the reverse strand, counting down.
CGTCTGCACTCTTATTTGGGAACTGATTTTGCAGCAATCGCGCACCGGAGAGAGCAATTCTTTTGAGCAAGTATTGCCCGCCCCGAGTGCACGTGAGTCAACCTCGTATGTGTCGTTAGTTCAGGACCACCTCATACAGGAGGGCACGTGCCCCCGGAGCAAGTCGGTTTGTTCAATCTTTTTAGGTTATATTCGCACTGATGTGTACTTGTTTCAAATTTCCCTTTGTGCTCTTGCCTCTGAACAGTCGGTAAGGAGCAATTTTGTCGAAACCATTGGATTATGATAATATGTAAGCTTAGCATTTGACATTTATCAGGGTGGTGATTGATTGGATTTAATATTGGAATTTTATTAGGGGAGTGTTAAAGTATTTAAATATCATATCACACACCCATCTAACAATTTTGGTTATTAGAACGGTGGGCATTGATTTCACAAATTTAACCTCAGGCCGAAGTTCAGCATACGCATGAGGAAGTTAATGCATTTGAATACTAAATCATACTGCTATCTAATGCATTGATACCCGCGCATTGATTCAAGAAATTAAGCCCGAGCCCAAATAAAATCAGGCCCTGGGGAACGCTGTATTGCCATAATCAAGTAAAATAACAGAGGCTTTAAGCTAACTCCTAAGCCAGCTCCCCGCCATACCCTATCCCGGTTAGGAGCATCAATTGCAGGGTATTTATTCCTACACTCGCTCTGCCTTATCAAATCTATTATCATTGCAGAGCAAGATTTCTGTGATCTCACCGAAGAGACTCAAACACTCTCTTATAGTTTTCCATATGATGATCAGCCTGTCCATCACATCACCCATGAAGTTGATCTTCCCAATATCGTTCTCAAGCACAAAACGAGCGGACCATCAATCGGATCATGTGGAACCGTCCGTCCTGTCTCCGGTCCAAAAACAGTTGGAAAGCGCAGGCAAAGCGCCTTTTTGCTTGATTCAATCTCAAGGAAGTCCAGAGAAAATGACCCACTGGACCTCGAATAACACACGTTCAATCCTCAGAAGCATGCCTTGTCCGGCCACATCCACAAGCCCACGACGAAACACTCTCATTGATCACCGCCAACACCGTTTCCACACGCGTCGCTCGAGCAAGCAAAAGCAGATCACGCCACGATTCGAAAGCATGGACTCACGCCAATGATTGCCTCTCTTTGCTTAGTATTCAGGACTCATCCCCTATACGTACACGGCCGTATATATATACGTAGGCGGTCGGTCATCATGATGTCGCCGCTGCTTTTCACATACGAGGAGCAGGGACATCACGGTCCAGCTTCATTAAGTCCTTTGCTGCTGATCTAATCATAATGTCCGTCCCAACAGCTTCGATAATTGCTTGCGAACTCTCGCCGTCTGAAGACGGACGGGCTCATCATCTCCGAGAGAGGCCAAGCGCCATTGGCCTGCCCGCCATTAAGAAGTTAAGAGGGTCATGTACTATGAAAAGCGCAGCTTCGAGATAATATATTGTATAATAAGGCCCTTTCGAAAGAAATTATTTTTTTTAGTTAATCAAGGTCTCTCAAATCTAAAGCATGCGATTATGACGTCATAATTAGTGTCCTTGAGAAGTTCATTGACCCGACAAGGAGACACGAGAAAAGAAAAACCCTCGTGCATTTTTTAGCATTTTTTTCTCGTTCCCATTTTCTGATTTTGTAACCTAACTTATTTGGTCTTGACTAAGCACACATATATAGACTGTTAAGTGCATCAGATTCACATCATACAACAATCAGCCTCGACTGCCTTACTTGTTTGTTGGGCTTGACTTTTGTAGACCATGTCATATATAAATTGTTAAGAAAACAAGTAAATTAGGATTGTCATAACTTTCGTATCATACTCACTTAAGTATTATAATTTCTTCTTCTTCTTTTTTTACTTAAATATCATAAATTTGAAAAATCGATCACTTGAATGTCATCGATTTATCTCATCAAAAAAGTTGACGTGGCTTTAATTTATAATATATCATCCCATGTGGTGTGTCAAAAAGCTGAAACCAACACTTGATAAGGCAAACGATGTCGCTTGAGTGTCTGATTGAAGGATAACAAAAGTTCCAATGACCTTCACGAATGATCGTTTCACTATTATAAATTTTTAGAAGCGAACAATTAGGCTCATTAATTTTTAAAAAGCAACCACTTGAGTGATAGGAAGAGAGAGAGTTTAAAAATGGTGTTGTTTGAGGAAGAGAACAAGAGTCAAAAAATGATGTCGTATAACTATGTAAAATTTCTAAAAAAAAATGCACATTGGACTTCAAGTTGTTTTAAAAAAATTCCACGTCGGAATGGAAAATTAAGAAAAAATTGCAGTAGTACAATTTGCCGGGAAATGGCACTCAAGTGTCAATTTTACACTAATTGTCACTTAGGTGAGCAAGAAAAAAAAAAGATTGGCCTCAAATGAGCGCCAAACAGAAATTATAACTCTTCTAATATACTTATCCTGATTGTTAAGCATATCGGATCCGCGTCACACACCAACCGGTCTCGAGCCCCTCACTTGTCCGTTGGGCTTGACTTTTACGGACCAAAGTTTAGATAAAAAGGATTTTCGAGCATACGAAAAGGGTTTGCAATCCCATACTTTACGACCCCACCAAAGCCAAAGAAGAAAAGTGAAAGAAGAAAAGACGTAGGAGAATCCAATCCCCCCTTTTCCGGGGTACCCTCAGTCATGCTGAAGGAACATAAAGAGATTAGCTCTCGATGATGGAAAGAAGAGAAGAGAAACTTGTTGGGGGAAAAGGCGTGGAGGGATGGCGCCACGATGGAGAAGGAACCCTAGGAAGAATCCCAAAAGCTAGAAACACTCAGGCCCCCAAAAGGAGCAAAAAGAGAAAAGGAGATAAGAGGGAGAGACTAGTGTCGTTTTGGATAATGAAATTGTGAGTGACCTTTAAGTTTAAATAAATGGATGGCTCCATCACTTTAGAAACCAGTACATAGGGTCACCCTTAGTAAGTCTAAGAAGAACTCAATCAATCAATGTTATCAGCATTCCATGTTGGCCCACCAATCCATGCTTACCCAACTCGGAATGGACGTTGAATTCTCCAAATAAATGCAAGAACAAAAGAAAAGAAAGAGAAAAATTCTAGAAAGAGTTCGGAAATCGATTATCAACTGTGTTTACCGAACGTCCCAAAGATTATCATTGGCTCTTAACATCTGTCCATGCCGAGAACTTCCTCATCTCATTAGAGGCAAGAAAGACGTACATGCATATCGTATACCTAACTCCTGTACGTACGAACTAGAGAAACACAAAAAAGCATATCTCTTTTAGCACTTGAATCCCTTTTATGACAATAACGTTGTACCTCCATCCTCATACTCCTCCAAATGTTATAATTGGCATCATAGGTATGAAACAAATGATACTACGCCTTATAAGTAGATTACACAATAAAAGATGTCTCTCCATATATGTTGCATCCATTTTTAAGTTCTAAGCGAGTTGAACGCGTCGCATCTACTCCTGATCTCTCCATTCCGACCAGTCTTGGCACCAAGAACACTGAACTTCTCCATGGCACGCGAAAACGCCTGGAAAAACGCGGCTTGGTCCTTGGCAAACATCTCCACGAACGGCCGTGTCCTAGGGCTCGCGTACAACGCATGGTCTATGGCCAATAGCCCTAGGCCACGCGGCAGGTTCTGATAGTACATGTTGTCGAACTTTCCGGGCGTCATTACGTCATTGAAGGCGGCCATGCTGCCACCCCTGGTGGAATTGGCGCACAATTGCCTTAAGCCGGCAACGAACTTGGGATTTAAAGCGGGATCATAGCCGGAGGTCTTGCCATAATTGAAGATCCTGTCGCTGAATTCCTTGCAATGGGAGAACCCGATGGTGTGTCCGCCCAATAGAGCTGCGAATTCTTGCACGGTGAACCCCCTGGACTCGAAGATCTTGATGTTTTCATCAAAGCTCATGGAAATTCTTGGAAGATTTCCTTCGACCCTGGATGCCTTCGACACCAAGCCATCCTTCCTACCAAGCTTTACCGTATAGAATGGACCGCCGACCATGCTGATAAGGTCCCGGGTTGCTTGGGCCAATATATCGGCACAGGAGACCGTCTTAGGGCAAGAGAGCTCCAAGGCGGTCTTGGCGCGAGTGACCACCTCGAACGCATCCCCTGGGAGAGACAGGTTGATGTCGTGGTCGCGCTCCGCCTGGTTGAAGGAGTTGGAGGACACGAGGACGGAGGCGTCACAACCTTCGACCAAGCAGTCGTGGACAAAGAGGCGCAGAGTGCCGGCCGCGGTGGTCGGTGTGGACATCTGCTTGTCGGTGATGGTCTCACGGACGATCCTCTCGAAATCGGGGCATGATTTCTGGTAATAATTAGGGCTGAGCTTGGCTTCGGAGACAGAGATGGAAACGAAAAGGAGCAGGAGGATCAAATGGTGGAAATCCATGCCGATTTGGATCGGGAACGAGAGAGAGGAAGGAGGGTTGTCCAACTTCCTCCTTCTCAAGTTGTTCCTTGGGATGAACGAGGAAGGAGCGCTGGGGAGAAGAGGAAGACATGCAAAATGGATTGAAAAAATTGAACAGAATGGGAATGAAGAAGGTGGAAAAGAGTGGATGGGAGGGATTTTAGGGTTTGTTTTGATAATAGGGGTGATGGAAACAGAAGCAAAGATTATTGTCCACCCGTCGAATTTATTTTTTTGTTTTTCTTGTTTTTTTTGTTTTTTTTGTGTTTTTGCAATGTTGAATTGAGGGTAGATGTGAAAGAAATTCCACGTTTAAGGAACCAAATAATTCGAAGTGTAAAAGAAATTCCATTTGACGTTGCAAGGCATTGACGCTCTTTTTCCTAACTTTCAGAGGTTTTATTGGTTGATTTTTTTTTTTAATGAACATTGATATAAGATTATTCTTCCCCTTGTCTTATTGTAGTTTCAGTTTGCTTGTGAAGAAATCTTAATCTAAAAAAGAACTCTCCACAGAATTTCCTAAAATGCGATTCAGATACACGTCCCCTCACCCTAAGGACTTTCCTGATGAGTTGCAGTACCTGATGACAGGCATAACATCTGCAAATACATTCATTTTACCAGCACAAACAGGGAGTTCGACAGTGCTTGAAAGAATGCGTCGTGGCTATACCCATGAGGCATACCTAGACCTTGTGCAAAAGATAAGGGAAATGGTTCCAAATGGGGATAAGCAGCGACTTTATTTGTGGTTAAAGATGTCATAACACTGATCTGATTTATGTTGATCTCAAATGTGCGGTTCTGTGCCCGCTACTAATCGTCCGGGAATCTTATGACTATGAGGGTTATTGGGTTGCTAGTATTGGAATCATGAGGGACTAAGATTTTATTAATGTTCATGTTCCTTGCCTCAATTGTCCCTCATGGTGTTCTGGCAGAAATTACCTTCCTTCCTTCGCCCTGCGTATGGAAATTGATTGACATCGGGTTATTCCACATTAATTTTCACATTTGTTCTGGTTTCAAGTGTGATCGTCCAACTTTGCATGCGTAGCTCCAGTTGCTCATTTTCTTTTGCCTGTCTCTTTAAGAATATGGTTGGTTAATCTCCTTATGTTGACTTAATGTTCTGTTTGCTGTCTGCCGATGCTAATTTAATTTGCATTGTTCATTGTTCCACATTGCATTCTGTCACCTTTGTAACTGGGGAATTTTTATATGGGTACATGTAGCTCAAATAAACATAATCCAACCTGACTAAGAAACTTAAATAACACACAAAAAGGTAGGAATAAACCACAGATATGATTATATCAAGGTTATCATTGTTGAGAAAGCATTCCTTAAGTTGTTTCGATGATTGACAAAACTTAAAGACTTTGTTTTTAATAAAAAGTATTTTCAGGTGAAAAGTCTGATTAGATGTGCTCAGACGTTATCAATCAGAACCAAAGTTGTGGCTTGATTACTTCCTTTTTTATACATTTTCTAATCATATAGGAAGGAGTAAATCAACCATGCAACGGCTAGTGGCAAATTAGCTTGATTCCTTACTATATTTATAAGGAGTTGCAAAAGAAAAGTCTTGCAAATATCTTTTGGAGATTCAACTTTCTTGGGATTTCTTTCTAAAGGCGAAACATTCTTTCTATTTGTAAACACTCGACTTTTTGGAAACCCGATCTATTGTATGGGCGAAAGAAATTATGGAAAGCATCAATCTCAGCAATCTTAAAGCCATCATATATTCTCAACTAGATCCAGGCCAACAAGTAGATTGGCTAGATAAGTCCTCCTGGAGATATGTCCAATGGTTAGCTTGGATTAGGAGGAGTATAAGAGGAGATTTCGAAACTGAAGGAAATAGAATTCGCATTCACGAGATTTGAAGCTCTTAATTCTGAGATTTAAAGAGTGTTTGTGATCTCATATATTCATCTTTGTTGAGCGAAACTGTGTAATCCTTTAAAGGTTAAGAGTGTGAGGAGTTTTATTCACTCAAACTTGAGTACTTACAACTCAAGACTTGAAACCTCTTATCGGTTCTTACTAATGAATTCCAACCAATAAGTTGTGGTACAAGAGAGTGGATGTAAGCTTACAAAAGCTGAACCACTATAAACTTTTGTATGCAATTCTCTATCCATAACTCCTTTTTATTGATTGTGTTAGAATTATATACCTATAAGATCTGATCACTTCATCAGAAATTGTCTCGTGGCAATATTTATTTAAATTCTTTCATCTTCACAAAATTACCTTTTCAACCCCCCCCCTCTCCCCTCTAGGTGATAATCATGTGCTATTTAATTTGTGCCACTTCACCTAAAAATTGAGATAGTTTAGCAAAGACACCAAATGACATGGTAAAAAGATAAGTTATAAACACGAGCCATTAATGATTTGGACATGAGTCGATATGCTTAATAGTGGCATTATGGATGGCTAATGGGACCATGCTTAATTGTGACACATGGAGGCTAATGTGCCACTCCAATGCTAAAAACTACAAGTTATATTTTCCTTCTTAAATTTCTCTTCTAACAAGGTTGTAGGCTTTCTGATTCTTTTCTATCCCCTCATTTCTTTGGCTCACAGGTTTCTGTGGAGAAACTGAAGAGGAGCATGAAGACACACTTAGCCTTGTAAGAACAGTTGGTTATGATATGGCATACATGTTTTGTCATAGCATGGGAGAGAAAACACGTGCTAATAGAAACTACGATGACGATGTTCCTGAAGAAGTCAAGCAAAGGAGACTGAATGAACTTATTGAGGCTTTCCGTGAGAGTACAGGTCAGTGTTATGATTCCTAAATTGGAAGCATCCAACTTGTATTGGTTGAGGGGCCCAACAAGAGAGCTCCAGACGGTGAACTCATCGGCAAGAGTGATAGAGGCCATCGAGTGTCTTTTGCAAAACTCCTGGTCATCGATCGTGCTGATAATTCAACTTGCAAGAGAAATTCTTCCGTTGGTGACTACGTAGAAGTCTAAATAATGAAATGTACACGAGCTTCGCTATTTGGTGAATCTCTTGTCATAATCAAATTGAGTTTGGTCCGTAGAGTCCAGGATGAGGAAGTGGTTGCTTGCGAAAGCAGTGCTTAGAGAATTCTAATGTACCAATGTGCCTATTTAGTTAAATTACATCTCGGAAATGCCATGAGCCGCTTGAGGATGGCTCGGCTGTCTTCTGTTGTCAATGTGGAATGTGCCAGCCGATGAAAAACTCAAAATGAGATGATGTGCGGTGCGAAATTCTTCAGTAGCAGATGTAGAGCAAATTAGAGTACCGCAACAGAGGAGAGTAGAAAGACATCTGTGTTCGTTTGCACTCTTATGTTGGAACTGATTTTGCAGCAATCATGCACCCGAGAGAGCAATTTGTATACCTGTGTGGGTGGTGATTAAGATTTAATATTGGATTTTTTATCAGGGGCATTAAAGTATTTAACTATTAAACTACACACTCATCCAATGGTTTAAGTCTTTTATACATTGAACAGTGATCTCACAAAACCTCATATAGCGTACGCTTTAGTCTCAGATTATAGTCTAACGTATACATGATGGAGTCTTGATGTATTTGAATACTAAATGATGGAGTCTTGATGTATTTGAATACTAAATCATGCCATGATCTATCGCAGTTTGATACATGTGCATTGATCCAAGAAATTAAGCCCAAGCCCAAATAAGATCAGGCCCTAGGCAACACTCTATTATCATAATCAAGCAAAATATTAGAGATGGTTTTGGCTAACTCCTAAGCGAGCTCCCCCTCCCCCTCTTCTCCAATCTCGGTCATGAGCATCAGTTGCAGGGTATGTATTCCTATACTCGTTCTACCATACCAATTCGATTATCATTGCATAGCAAGGTTTATGTGATCTAGCAGAAAAGACACAAATATCCTCTTATAGTTTTTCATATAATGATCGACTTGTCCATCACATCACCCATGAAATCGATCTTCCCAATATCGTTCTCGAGTGCAAAATGACGGACCATCCACTGGATCGTGCGAGACCATTGGTCGCCCTGTCACCAATCCAGAACAGTTGGAAAGTGTAGGCAGAGCCCTTCGCTTGATTTAATTTCAAGGAAGTTTAGAGAAAGACCCACTGGACCACGATTACGCATGTTCAATCCGCAGAAGCGTGCCTTGACCAACCACATCCATAAGCCCACGACGAAACTCCCCGTTGATCACCACCAACGCCGTTTCCACACGCGTCGCTCGAGCAAGCAAAAAGCAGATCCCGCCATGATTCAAAAGCATGGACACTCGCCAATGATTGCCTCTCTTTGCTTAGGCCTCAGGACTTCATCCCCTATACGTACATGGCCGTATATATACACGTATGTGGTCGCCCATCATTATGTCGCGGCTGCTTTTCAAATACGAGGAGCAGGGACATCGCGGTCCAGCTTCATTGAGCCCTTCGCTGCTGATCTCATCATAATGTCCGTCCCAACAGTTTCGATAATTGCTTGTGAACTATCGTTGTCTGAATACGGACAGGCCTATCATCATCTCCGCGAGAGGCCGAGCGTCATTGGCCTGCTCGCCATTAAGAAGTTAAGAAATTAGAGGACTGTCGATTACTATGAAAAGCGCAGCATGGAGATAATATATTGTATATGTTCTTTCTCGATTCTCCATCATGAGATATATAATAAGGGCCCTTTTGAAGAATATTATTTTTTGGAGATAATTAAGGGCTTTTCTCAAACTTAAACACGCGATTATGACGTCATGATCGCGTCACCCCCACCATCATGAGGCCACAGCGTTTGCATGTGCTTCTCGCGCCAAAAGGGGCGAAAAGCCGCCCCGTGGATTGGTGTTCTTGAGGAGTTCACTGACCCGACAGGGAGACACGAAAGAAAACCCTGGTGCATTTGTTAGCTTTTCTCCTCGTTTCCATTTTTCTGATTTCGAAACCTAACTTGTTTGGTCTGAACTAAGCACGCCTTTACCGACCATTAAGTGTATCGAATCCACATCATACAACAATCAGTCTCAACGGCCTTACTTATCCGTTGAGCTTGACTTTTGTAGACCACATCACATATAGACCATCAAAAGGATAAGTATATTAAGAGAGTCATTATTTTCGTACAGTACTCACTTGAGTGTCATAACTCTTTTGTTGCTCAGCTGAAGTGCCACAAATTTGAGAAATCAATTATTTTGAGTGTCATCGGCAATTTGTCTTCTCAAAAAAGCCAATATGGCATTTATTTATAATATATCATTCAACGTGGCTTGTCGGAAAGTTGAAGTTAACACTTGAGAAGGCAAATAATATTGCTTGAGTGTCTAATTGAAGGATGGTGGAAGTTATAATAACCTTCACAAATGATTGTTTCGGTGCCATTAATTTTTGGAAGTGAACACTTAGGTTCATCGATTTTTAAAAAATGACAACTTAAGTGACAGGATGAAAGAGAGTTTGAAAACAGTGTCGTTTAAGGAAAAGAGAGAGAGACTGAAAACGGCATCGTCTAATTGGGGAAGATTTTGAAGAATTCCACGTCAAAATCAAAATTTAAGGAAAAAAACTTACGTAGGACAATTTATTGGGAAATGACACTCAAACAATCAATTTTATATTGATTGCGGCACTAAAGCGAGCGAAAAAAAAGTTACAATCCTCAAGTAAGTGCTGCATGAAAATTATGGCACTCTTGAGATACTTATCTCAACCGTTAAGCGTATCGAATCCGCGTCACACAACGACCGGTCTCACCCCCCCTTACTTGTCCGTTGGGCTTGACTTTTACGGACCAAAGTCTAGGATATAATGGATTTTGCAGCGTACGAAAAGGGCTTGCAATCCCATACTTTATGACCCCGCCAAAGCCAAAGAAGGAAAAGCGAAAGAAGAAAAAGGCGTAGGAGAATCCAATCCCCCCTTTTCCGGGCACCCTCAGTCATGCTGAAGGAACATAAAGAGATTAGCTCTCGATGATGGAGAGAAGAGAAGAGAAACTTGTTGGGAAAAAAGGGGCGTGGTGGGATGGCGCCACGAAGGAGGAGGAACCCTAGGAAGGACCCCCAAAAGCTAGAAACGCTCAGGCCCCCAAAAAGGAGCAAAAAAGAGAAAAGGAGATAAGAGGGAGAGACTAGTGTCGTTTTGGATAATGATTTGGCCCAAAAGGAGTGAATCTTGCATACGAAGGAAGCACCGCCCCTCATCAAGAGCGTGCCAGACCCTTTGATGAACTGAGATATATTCCCTCCCTGCTTTAGAGATCCTTAATGGAGTTAGGTAACATACACGAAATCTCGTTTCTGTTCGCCCTAATCAAGGAACTGATTTGCCCCGCTTTCGGGACTCGCGGATGAGATGGGGGTGTGTAATTGCGTCGAGCCAAGCCAATTACATTGCTGCACGCTCGAGCTTGAGTCAGCTTGCATGCCTGACTATCGGGACTCAACTTCGGCTCGGTTAAATATATGCTCAACTTCGACTCGAATAGGAAATCATTATACAAGAGTTCGACTTGACTCGACTCAACTAATATGAATCTATAGACTCTATCACAAGAAGTTCGAAAAGAATGTGGATACATTAGGTAGTTTTTCCATTGCTGTTGTATTTTTTTTTTTTTAAAGAAATAATGCCAGCTCGATAAGGCTCCTAAGCCTATTGAGTTAAGTATCTACAAGTTCAAACTCGGCTCAACAAGATACTCGAATCCTCGTGGTACTTAAGAGTGTTGCAAAAACATCATGCATTTCATTGTCGGCATTGAAAGAACAACCTGTGCACATCAGCAAAGGGGTGCTGGGACAGCCTATGGGTCAGCCATGCCGAACTTGATTGGTAAGCGAACCATTTCTTCCTTAAATCGTCTATTGACTGTCATCCACTTTTGTTACGTCAGAAATTGATTGACTTAGAGCACCAATGGAGAGTTTTAAAAGTAAAAAGTAGGGCACAATTCGTGGAGGCAGGTGATTCGGTGTATGATCCATATATAAGATTTTAAATCATGAATTCATGGTCTGTAAAATGAGTCGGTATCATACAATGTGAACTCCAGAATCTATCTATCTAAGGTTGGCTTCCTTCCTTCATCATTAAAGACGGGAGCAAAATTCGAAACCCTTAATCCTCTCACAAAGATAACTCAAATCCTAAATTCATAAGCATCTTTACATGTCGTAATTTCAATAATTCTTATGTAATGTTGCCCTTAGTCGAAGCATTTGGAAATCATGGGGGCAGTTATAACCGATTTGTGTGACCCAGTTAAAAAGCTCGTTAGGATTGAATAAAGGGGGTCGAGTTGGTTGATATCATGTGCGTGCTGCATTCAAAAGTCAACGCCAAAAGGAAAAAGGTGAAGAGTGAGGATGAACTGGCGACATAAGTCAAGGGCCCCCACGTTCTGCCACGTGGTCTCGAATATTACCTCAGGCCGTGACATTCAACTGGCCCTTTTTTTTGTCTTTATTTTTTTCTCCTTTTGCTAGTGTACACATGAATACGCCTTTTAATTTGCTGTTCTAAAGTTCATCGCTCTCTCGTTTTACTGCACATAGATACTAACATCCCTCTCGGACAAAAAGATACCCATGTGAGACCACGCTCATTTATCTTTTTAAAAAGAAAATGACAAGATCTATATGATCAATGATTGTGGTCGATTCATATAAATCCATATCTTGATCGTTGATTAGGCATAATAGAATACTAGATACCTGCATCAAGAGGAAATGAATAAGAGGAAGCCCAACTCCACCCATTGAATGATAAGATGTTGCCAAGCGACGCAAGCTTAACACTAGCAATAATATCATTTCTTTAAAATGTCCCATATCAAACAATAGGGAAATTGTCAACTAATTCATAAGCAAATAGCAATCCCAAATGATCCCCATCTCATGTGTTTCCTTAGGGTGCACATGACAATGCTTTTGTTCCTTTTTTTTTTTTTTTTTTTTGTTCTTTTGCTCTCCAAACTAGAAAAAATAGACAATTAATTTTTCTATTCCCCAAAATAGAAAAGTGGCTAGGAATAAATTTAGAACATAAATAAAAAGTAAAAAAAAAATAGTTTCTCATTCCCGGAAATAATTTTAAAAATAAGTATTTTTTCCTTTCTTTTTTTCTTTTCTTATTCTTCCTCTTCTAATCAGCCGATGGAAACTGTCACCAATTGCTAGCCCTCACCACTTGCCATTGTCAATCGTAGTAGCTGCCAGCTAAAGGAGGAGGAAAAACAAAAAAGAAAAAAATTAAAATTAAAAAATATATATTAAAAAAAATTTTAAAAAAATCTACAATATAAAAAAATTAATGGGTCGTACCAAACGTATTCATGTTCTTATTCTACTTTCGTGAATATAAATTTTATATGGTTACCAAACACATTGTTTTATTTAAAATTTATTTTAAAGAATAAAAAAAATCTATTTTGGAAAAAAAAAATTATTCATCAAAACAAATATGTTATCAAACACACATTTAGAGTATCACTCAGCCTATGTGAATGGGCCGGGTCCTCACACGACGTCGGGACCTTCTCCGACAGATGCCTGGTCCGCGGACAAATTAGGCCCCTACTTAGACAACGACAATGGAAATGCACTTGGGGTGGAGGATCGACCATGTTCACGACCGGCAGAACGATTGTCGCTTATGCCGTCGTTAATCACACGTATCTCCTCGCTTTTATGTTGATGTCAATCACGTCCCAAAAAGCGCTCCGAAAGCAGACACGAAGTCGGACACGAACCGGGAACCACCCCACTGTCGGCGCAGGCCGCGAACCCCGGCTTCGTCGCGCGAATCGTGCGAAGCCAGCGCAGCATCAGGGACGGGAAAAAGAAGGGATCGGACGGCAAGGCGAGGGGGCCAAAATGGTCAAAGCACACGACGGAAAGGCAGCCGCCGTCGCCGTCTCCACCGACGCTAACGGGGGACACGGGGGGGGAGCGAATCGCGAGGAGGAAACGAGATGACGGCGGTCGACGGCGCCGCTTGCGTGATGTTTTGGGTTGGGGGGGATCGTGCGGGGCACGTGCACCGACGCCTTCGTCTTTTGGGCGTGCATGCGTGGGGCCCCTTCCCCCCTCCACCGCTGATCTGATCAGGGTGCAGGATGCAGGAGGACAGTGGTGGGGCCCGACGCAGTGGACACCGTAGCCTCACGTGTACTACCGTCTCCCTCTCTCCGGCCCGTCACATGGCGCCATTTCATTTTTTTTCCTTTTCGGTCTGAGAATGGCACCATTGACCCGTGTAGCTTTCAATGTCTCGAGAGTCGACAGCTTTCCACAGAATCATTCACGAGAAACAATAATTAATTTTCATTGATTTTATGTATTGCATAAAATATTTCCCCTCTTATCAAAAATAAAATAAAAAAGATCGTTTACAATGAGTTTACAAGTCGATTAATTTTTAACTATAAAACCACCGAAGAGTCGAAAAACAATTTCATATTAACAATTTTCCTTTCAATAGATAAGATTAAAATGCTAAAGACATCATCTGATATATTTCATCAATTATACATATCTCTCCGAATTACACGTATCAAGAAATGCACACATCCCTAATTGATTATGACCACTATCATGTTATCTTCTTATCTTTATCCGATTCTCTTTTCACTTTATTAATTTGCAAAATCTATTTTTTTTTTAATTGCATTTTCGGAATTCTTCTAGAAATTAAGGTATATAGTGTGGTGGTTGGGTACGGCGTGGATTAGAGCAAAAGCACTTGTACGGCGCCAAGTGGAGATGCACTAAAGAGCGATGACAAAAGGTCCCCCCCGCAATCCCGATCCGAATATATAAAGAGGAAAAAGAAGAACATTCAGTTTGGTCATTGTTCATCTCGGACCAGTTGTAGAAAAAGGAACCTCAAATTAATTTTAAACTTGCGAAGCGAGTTTTCCCCTCAAATATCATATAGAACAACCAAAAAAATCTCTAACTTTATCGATTCATACAATATCATCCCTAAATTTCTTTTGTTCACACGATAAGATCTTTAAATCATATGTTCGAATATTCGCCAAGCTTCCCGTTCCGATGATGCTGGCGGCAGGCCTTCTCAAGGGTCCCCCTCCCCCTTGGTTTGTGATGTCTGAAATCTTTCTTTCTTCGTTTGTCGGTGTTTACTAGCCATTTTCCATGTTAACACTTAGTAAGAGGAGTGTTTACATGACGATGACGTGGGCGGTAAGTCAATTCCTCATTCAAATATTTAACGGGTGAATTGACATGAACAAAACAAATAAATGATTCAAGAATTCAATTGCCAACAAAAATAATCTAGAGATGACGTTGCACGAATCGAAAAAGTTCGAAAAACTTTTGGTGACTACATCCCTAATTCGTTTCATATTTTCTTTATCACTAAAAAGGAATGAAAGGTTTTCAATATTGGTTTCTAGTATATGTACATATGTGCATGCACGTGTACATAATAGATGTAATGCCTACGCACGACTTGTGTGCCAAAATCGAGACAGGCAATTCAAATATGACATTGTTTGTATTTGATGATGTGGGGCACGGAACCCATCCGCACTTCTTGTCTACACCAATTTTAGTTCCTTTAATGTCATGGGTTGCATACAACACCTCATTTGGCCAAAAAATAAATTACTCAAAATTAATTTTCTCATTTGTAAGCATTCGGAGCAACCTACAAAATTCAATCAAGAGCGACCATTCTCAGTAAACTAAAGGTGTGTGAAAGAAAACATTACATGGACTCGTTTCATAAATAATGGAATGAATAGAGATGATCATAATACATAATTTACAAGAGGACTAATCATCAAGGAGGTGTGGATCTCACATCTCCTTTTATATGATTGACATAATCTAATAGACTAAGTCACCAATAACCTCTTAAAAGTCCAACATTGAGTAACTTCATTTGTCATTTTAACCCATCGAATTCAATTTCCACAGATCTTGGTCGTTCGTTCATGTTTAAAAGCAATCGGATGTTACACAATGTCGGTCCACCCCATAAGCATAGTTGTGCGTATCTCTAGTAGTTTTCCGATGTGTCCGGCATAGAAAACTAACCGATAGGAATTATTCAGACGTTGAAAGAGTCCTAGACGCTGCATTTATGTGGGAAAAAAAAAAAAGCGTACGCGTGTGAATGCAACTTGAAGTAAATACATAATTCCCTAATCGACATCCATGATTTTGACCTCAATCGGGTCAATTTTCGATTCTTACTCTTCCATCTCGATGATAAGACGCATGAACTAATGGTATTGAATGAGACTTCTATAGGTATGAGATACTTGCTCCAGAGCAATAAATTCTCAAGGGGCCAAAGTCAAGCAATGAATTGATGAGGACCCCATAGTTGGAGGAGATGGTGCTTAAATTTGGCAACAAACTCTGTACAGCCACCATGTCTCCGGTCGCCGTCATGCGGCGGCTGCAGGATCCGAGCATTAATCCATGACGGATACGTTTTCCCGATACATGGGCCCTTCTTCTGCTTCTCTTCGTCCCACCCTCGATTCCATTTTCAGCTAAGCTTCTCGGTATCGTTCGCTTCGATTTTACACTGATGATGTAACGGTGTTTTCATTAGGATTAGAGCTAGCGAAATATCAACCCAGATCAACTGAATCTATATATAGATCTCTCTTATTTTTAAAATGACGACATATTTAAAGATTTTGTGATTTGAATGTAATGTTGTCTCATATTGTGATGTAAGAAGATCCTTGCACATGGGATGCCTAAAAGCTAAACATGGCGACATTTGTAGATTCATTTGTATCGGCTTTTCTTATAATTATTGAAATAATGGAGGCGAATGTGAAATAAACAATACCATGCAAGCTCGTCAATTTGACGTCTAGATACTAGACTTGGGCCAGGTCCCGAATTATTTTTCCGTATTTCATCGTATGCACAGTGGAATGCACGCCACGTGTCCAGATAAATATTATTGAATTCCTTCTCTTGTCATCTTTATCTCTAAAAGAAAAAAAGAAAATTATCGACAGAAAAAAAAATCATCCGTTCTTTAGTTGGATGAAGATTCTCTACTTCGCACGGTGCCTTCCTAAACGTAGCAATCTCAAACCTCAATAATAACGGAACTTTCATAAAACAAAGCATCGAAAAGAATCTTAACCCTTTTTCAATTTCTTCACGTGATGTTAGGTAAATAAGGGACGTGTGACGCGAATCCAATGTCTCATTAACAGGTGATAGGACACGATCATTGAAACACAGTAACGGCCCCCCTTGCCCGCTAAACTCTTTTTTTACAACGCTAGAATCAAGATTGTGTTGCATACTCCCGTTCCATAATGACGGAATGTCTCGATCATCAGATCCGAGCACTACTAGGTTACAACAACAACAGCGACCCGCCCATATCATAATGCCGTCGCACTCGCAGCACATCGAAACCCCCATCAGCCCATGCTCATCATAAAACTATAGTCCTAAAGACAAAATGATGCGCGCCCGCAGAACTTCCGAGGGCTAGGAAAAAGGGGTTTCGATTCCTCTTCCCATCCGTTGACGGATTAGAAAAAAGCTCGAGGCGAAGATGCGAAAAAATGATGGGTCGTTTCCACGCTAAATCGACCTATTATCGACCGTTAATAGATCGAATCATGAGGGGGAATGTGATAATGCTGGAGGAATCCCATCATGCACCATGTACGCTGCCCTAATCATGGCTTCTTCGTCCAACGTTCCTCATGATAATGACTCTCCAAACGGGAGAAAGACTGAAAAAGGAAGAGGTCGGACCGACCCATGATGAAGGCGACCGTTCTAAGCAAGCTATAACCGTTGGGAATATAATGTAATATAATATAATAGTAAACGCGCATGATGTTATCGTGGTGTTGATTAGGGTTACTTCAGTGGTTGAGCTCGGGTTAGGGCGTGGCTGCACCGAGATCTGGGGCCAACTTGGCAACTTGGAAAGACTTCGCTAGAAATTCGGTTTATAAAAAAGGATCAGAAAATTGAAATTTGGCATACCCAGACAGGGAAATTAGTTTACTTTTCATGGGAACTCGTCTCTTCTTCTATTTTTTCAATGTTTTGTTTCTTTGGTTTGATCCGAGGCCTAGTCTCGATAGCTGGAATGGCAGATATAAGTCATATCAAATCGAGCGATGATGAATTGAAACTTTCGCAGGTGTCCTACACATTCAATGCCACTGATCTTTAGTGGACCGATGTCAATAACCAAGTTTTTTTATGTACCTAATGATAATTTCGATATTAGAGTTGGAATGTGTAACAATCCACGTTACGAGAAGGAAAATATATTGATTTTAAGTGCATTTTATTAGAAGAATAATAGTGTTAATACCATAAAAAATTTCAAATTGCACACATTATAATTCCAACACCCATAATTTTTTATATCATCAACATCCATCGTAACACAATTCCCAAAACTTCTAAAATATATTCACTGTAATACTAATACATGAATTTTTGTTATCACGGTTGCAAGTTTTGGGTGTTGATGACATGGTGAAAAATTTAGTTATTTATGGTACAATGAGTGTATTTTTATCACGTTGATACAAGATTGAGAGTTCTGGCAATATCCAAAAAAGTTCGAGGCATCATTATCGCAAGAGACGTAATTAAATATTTTTTATGGCTTTTCGGCAAAAAAAAAAAAAATCCGTTGTACGGCATGCACTTCCATTCCATTTAGAAAGTGGGTGACACAAAAATAAATAAAAAACAATTCGAGCGGGCACTACGACTACTTTTATTTAATATATTTTGAGGGAAAATAAAAAAATATCCTCAATCAGCGGTGAGGAGTGGGTAGTGGTCAGTGGCCAGATTAGGCGGGAGAGGCCCGGGCCCCACCACCCGTCCCTGGGGTTTTCCAAATCTCCGCCCTTCTCGCCGCTAAAAGCATAATTGATAAGGGAAAAAAGAAAAAAAGAAAAGAAAAAAGGCAATTGAATACCAAATAAAAGCCAAATAAAGGGAAAAAAAAAGAAAAAGAGGGAGAGATAAAGCGGCGAAGGACGACGACCGAGGACAAAACTCGGCCTAACTTCACTCGCTCGCCGGCTCACTCGACTCGCTGAGTCAATTGGGGGCGTGGGGACACCCCGGGTCAAACTCGCCGACCGTTCCTCTTCCGTGTTCAGCTTCCCGCCTGACTCGCTCAGGGATTTTCATCATATGCCATGTGCCTAGTTCGTTGACATAATTACGCGAACAATCCATGAATTTTGATTTAAATTGTAATATAATTTATGAATTCTTAATTTATTTAATATAATTTATGAAGTTTAATTTAATGTACAATACTATCTCGAGCTTTTAAGTTTTCAATGTGATTCCTAATTTTTTAGTATTGTTCAGATTAACCAATTAGCTATATGAAAATGTTCAATTTTTTTCTCAAACTTGAATTTATAGAAGGAAAATATTGAATCTTTTCATATAGTCAATGGATTAGATCGATCACATTGAACTAATTGAAAGTTTAAATATCACATTACACATTAAATTAATTTATAAATCATTTCTTCATTTTCCTTAGTTATTTATAGTAATATGATCTTGATTGCTTTGCTCCGCTGATGGTCAGATCCTTAAGACTTAACAAGCCTTTCTTTATTGGTAAGCCAATCGCTTTCCGACTTCACCGACTCGAAGCCAATGAAATTGCCGATGATGAGCCAGAAAAATTTACTTGCTTGATCATATTTCGAGATTTTGGTTGTTGTTGGCATTTGCAGCGTCGTTGTTTACAGTTGCTCTCGGTTTTTCTCTAATAAATATTAAAAAAACTAATTCCAAGTGGCAAAAAAATTAAATTAAAAAGATAATTAAACAAAATGAAAACATAATTAATGCCCATAATGATGAAAAGGCCAGTACGAGGGCTCGGGTCGCAAAGCATCTTCACAATCCCCGGGGAAAAAGAAGGGAATGTGCAAAATCAAGAACAGTTTCATGAGGGCAATTTAAATATTATTTTCTGGACTGCCAACAAAAAATAAAAAAGTGAAAAAAAAAATAATTATTATTTTTGGCTTTTTGGACTGGCAGGAGGAAGCAAGAGGATTCTGCAGAATACTGACTGCTTTGCTCAGTGTTTTACTTTGACCGGATTTTTCCGGTTCTATTCCTCCTTAATAAAACCCTCCAGGATTCCCGGATTGCAAATTACCTTAAAAAAAGGGCAAACGAATGAAAGAATGCAAGACAACAGAAAAGCCAGCGTCCTAATGCATGAGTTT
This sequence comes from Eucalyptus grandis, assembly GCF_016545825.1. Lineage (NCBI taxonomy): Eukaryota > Viridiplantae > Streptophyta > Magnoliopsida > Myrtales > Myrtaceae > Eucalyptus > Eucalyptus grandis. Next base: position 37,831,952 of record NC_052620.1, on the reverse strand, counting down.
CTGATAATTTGCTTTCATCTTTTGTTCTGAATGCCTGACATTTACTTGACCCGAATAGAGTTTATGTGTGGAGTACGGTGCGAAATATGTTTTATGCACCTCTATTTACGCAAACTTCAATCCATCGGCAAAAAGTCTTGAATGGTGGATTTTATAAATCCCGAGCATTTGAGCAAGGAGCTCCTAGATTACTAAGTTGACCCCATTTTATTCCAAATGATTAAGTTAGCAAAAATGCGGTGTGGAATGTTTTCTATATATCATCACCGATTATTGGACTTAGTTTATTGCTTAATGCGAAAGTCCATTTTATGCCTCTATCGACCAAAGCGAACATACATTGAGATGCATGCATAGATTGTTTAGGGCTCTAAGTGTCCTCACGCTTTAAAATTATTAGATTTTCTATCCAAATTCAATCGGACTAGGCGAGGGATTGCTTGCCCATTCTGCCCTTAGCTTGATCAAGCATAGGAAGATCTAAGTAGGGCACTGAGATGTTTGTCTGTCGATCGAGTCTACATACCAAAGAATGTACAAGAGTACACATAAAGTAACGACTTTAAGGTTCTTGAAAATAATGCGAAAATATAGTGATTCAAAATCCACATTGTAAACAAACGCATTCAACACTCGAGCAACCTCACGATGCTTTAGTTTTTGCAAATGCCAATGTCAATACATGTAGTGCCCAGATTGGATTCTGGAATCTTCTGGTGGTTACTTTGTCAAAATCGGGTGGGGCTTGATTTTTACTCACTTTTATCACTTTGATGACCGAATCTTTATTTAATTGCTGCTTCACTCCCGCTATCGTTGCACCTGATCAATTAGTTTTATTTTTTTAATATATGTTTCGGGTCGAGTGCATAGCCTGGAGATGCGTAAAACACAATTGACACTTTAATTAGCATTGAGAAGGATGATATGATCCTAGTTGGCATTAGTTTTTAAAAGGAAAAATGGCAGAATTAGTCCATAAACTTTAATTTAATATGTAACATAACTCTTAAAATTTAAATTTGTTCAATGTGATTCATAAATTTTAATTCAACATTCGATATGATTCATGAACTTTAGAGACTACATTATACAAATTAAATTTTTTTAAGAGACAATAGTACTTACAAAATCAAAATTCAAGGACCATTTTTGCTATTATTTTTTTTAGGAGTTCTTTAATGATCCGACATTCAATGTTACTTCGAAGTCAAGCAAGTTACTGAACACAATTATATAGACATAGGTCTAGATCTCGAATTTAATAATTGAATCTTGGTTTGACAAATTGAATTTCGTCCACATAATGCTTCAATCAACGAGTGAAGAGAGACAGATGGATAGACAGAAAAGATGTGTTTTGTGTTAGTCGGAAGGAACTCGTGACAAAAATTGACGAGCGTGTTCGAAAATGACGCAACTACCCTTCTGCTTCCTCGCCTTCCTCGGCGGATCACGGTCAACGAGTCAACGGTTCGCGCCCCTCAATCTTTTGCGCCAGAAGTGGGCTTCCCTGCCTTGCTGTTGCCACTCTAGAATGTCCTTTGAGTAAAATAAATAATAATAAAATAATAATAATAATAATAATAAATATGGAGGAACATATGGAAGGATGTGACAACAACATCCCAGTCGCAGTCAATTCTCAAAACCCACCCCCCAACACTTTCTCAAGTTCGGTTAGTACGTGGGACAGATGTTTGCAACTAGGAAAGTTCCACTTCCCTTTTTTTAAATTATAAGAAAATGCAATCGATTGGAAAAAAGAACAAGAAGCAGGAAATCAAAAGGAAAATTAAATTGCCATTTTTTTAATATTTTTATCCCAACTCAATGCGTCCTTGTCAATAGTCTTTATTGTTAAGGTACCCATTTTTCCTTATAGAGAGTGACCTTGAAAAAAAAGAAAATCTATCAGGCGATATATAACCTAATCATAATTGATGCGCGATAGAAGCCGGTCGGATCAGTGGAAAAAAAAAAAAAACTATTGGGTTACGATTTCCTTTTACTCTTAGCATTATTGAGAAGAAAATATCTGTGAGAATTCAATTATTTGGGCATGTGGTGGGACTTAGATAAAAGGATCCAAAATACTCTGGGGGCCAAACGTGGAAAAGAAAAGAAAAAAGACAAAATACCCTGGCAGCTACAAAAATTCACTTGTAAAACCATTGTACTTTTCTACATTAAAAAAAGAAAAACAGGACAGAAAAAGAGAGAGAGAGAGAGGGAAAGAAAAAAATGGCGGTGAACATCCCAAAGATTCTGTTAGCGCTGCTGCAACGCCCGCCAAGAACACACTAATCTCACTCAGACAGACACTGTAATAAAAAAAGCTTCCTTTGATTTAACTTTATTTCGTTTTCCCCTGTTTTTCTGTTTCTTTCTTTTTGCTGTTGCTGATGTTGTTGTTGGCTCTCCCCTGTTCAACCCTTTTTTTTTTTTTTGCTTGTGCTCTTTTTTGGCCACGCAATTTGTCGTGCTGTTCTGTACACCAGTGGTGATTCCCTTCCTGTATATATTCACACTCGCTCCTTGACTCTTCTCGCCCATTGCTCACTGCCGCCTCCTCCTCCTCCTCTGCTCCTTCACTTTCACACCTGTGAACCGTCGTGTCCCTGTCCCGAGGAGGCCAGATGGACTCCGCTTCTCCCTCCTCCTGGACGCCACTAGCTTAAGCCGAGCACCCAGCGCATTAAGTTCTGGCCTTTTCTAGTGTCGAGACCCAACAGAGATCTCTCATTTTCTGGGTCTCTTTCCCTTTCTCTCATTTCTTTCTCTTTCTCTTGTTTCTCTTGCGGGCATTGGGTGGCTGAAAGAGGGGAGAGAGCTTTGGGGGCGTGTGGGAGATGGCAATGGCGGGTGGCTCGGTGTCCAGGGTGGTTTGGCTCGTCGGGCTTGTCTGGGTGCTGGGTCTTGAGCTGATCCAGTGCAGCGTGAGCTATGACAGGAAGGCGCTTGTGATTGATGGGCAGAGGAGGATTCTCTTCTCTGGTTCTATACATTACCCCAGAAGCACTCCCGATGTACGGAGCTCGAGCTTCCATCTTTCTCTAATTTAATGTCTCTCGAGTGAAAAGTTTTGTGCTTTTTTCTGATTCTTTTTTGGCCTTCTTTTATGTGGTTGTGGGTGTAGATGTGGGAAGATCTTATACAGAAGGCTAAAGATGGAGGCTTAGATGTGGTCGAAACGTATGTCTTCTGGAATGTCCACGAGCCCTCTCCTGGCAATGTATGTTGTTCTGAGCACTCTTTTTCTCTCATTTTTGCCATTCCGCTAGCTTATTTTCCACTAATTCATTGTTGGTATTGATGTAGCTTTTTCTTCTAACTGTCGGTGCATGTGTGTGTTACAGTACAACTTTGAAGGAAGATACGATCTGGTGAGGTTCATAAAGACCATTCAGAAAGCAGGGCTCTATGCTCATCTGAGGATTGGGCCTTATGTTTGTGCAGAATGGAATTTTGGGTATTTGCTACTTCTGTTTATTTCTTCATTTTCTGGATCTAGAACGCTCTCACTTTGCTTGCATTCACCATTAATGTGAGCACAATCTGTGTCCAGTGGGTTTCCTGTTTGGCTCAAGTACGTGCCTGGAATCAGCTTCAGAACAGACAACGAGCCTTTCAAGGTCTGTTCAGTTACTTCAAGCACAATTTTACATTCATTTATGTTGTTGTCAAGGAATGCTTCAAGCAAACGGCGAACAACTGATTTTGCCAAATTAAATTTTGACTGGACGTTTGCAGAGGGCAATGGAAGGGTTCACTAAGAAGATTGTCAACTTGATGAAGAGCGAAAATCTGTTTGAGTCACAGGGTGGCCCCATCATTCTCAATCAGGTATTTGTTAAAGATCTTTTGTTCTAACTTTCCTTGGATACTTGTTCTTGTTAACGGGTCGGAATTCATTAAAATGTTAAACCACATCATGCTCAGTCAATTTCCTATCCTACTACGGCAAGAACGACTAGTAATTAAGTTTTATCCTACTAAGATGGGTCAATATATGAGCTGTTTTATGCCATTAGGCTCGAGTCTGCTTCAGCTCTTCTCTAAGATCTAAGATCTAATTTTTGGTCATAGCAGAAGCCAATTTCTCTGACTTAAGTCAAGGTACAGAGTTGAGGAATATGAGGTTATTCTTTTTCTTATTGCTGTAGATTGAGAATGAATATGGAGCGGAGAGCAAATTGCTTGGGGCCGCTGGTCACAACTATGTAACTTGGGCCGCCGATATGGCTGTCAAATTGGGAACCGGGGTTCCGTGGGTCATGTGCAAGGAAGAAGATGCCCCAGATCCAGTGGTGAGATATTATTCTCTCTGACCTCCAGATCTTGGTTTAGTCTCCGGACATTTTGTTTGGGTGTTTCCTTCATGTTTCAATTGACTTACCTTAGCATTTTTCTTCATTCATTTATTCTCTTTGTGGTACTGTTTTGAGTTTACTTGATAGACTAGTATTGTTTAGCGTGGAATAGTATAACTATGGTATGAAGTATGTGTGTCAAATCTATAACTAAGACCCATGTTTGGAGAAAAGTCTTCTCTGCTTCGTGCATATACTTAGACCTGATTATTGATACTGGACACAGATAAACACATGCAATGGCTTTTACTGTGATGCGTTTACTCCAAATAAGGACTATAAACCCACAATCTGGACAGAGGCGTGGAGTGGTTGGTAAGTGAATAACTCCCTGATTGTAAGTTGACATTTGGTAAGGAAATATGTGCTCAATTTGTCCCAATAAGAAATGCAGGTTTACAGAATTTGGAGGCACACATCACGAGCGGCCAGTTCAGGACTTGGCATTTGCCATTGCTCGATTCATCCAAAAAGGAGGATCCTTCATCAACTATTACATGGTTTGTCTCTTTGAGTTCAACTACATTTCCATTTACTGGTGGTTAGTACTAGTCCAATTTATGTATTGCATGAAACAAACAGTATCATGGAGGCACAAACTTTGGGCGCACTGCTGGAGGCCCTTTCATCACTACCAGCTATGACTACGATGCTCCAATAGATGAATATGGTGAGATTTAGCAACATTTTAGCTTTCGATGCTTGAAGATTACTGTTTAAATGTTTTTCCAGTGTTTTATGGGAGAACCTTATATTTCTGAGTCAGCTGTCCAAGCTAATTGTTTCTGTGCTTTTAATTGGCAGGTCTGATTAGGCAACCAAAGTATGGTCACCTCAAAGAGCTACATAGGGCTGTTAAGATGTGTGAACGAGCATTAGTGTCGGCTGATCCAATGGTTACATCTCTAGGAGCCTATCAACAGGTACTGTATAACCCTTTTTCCCATTCTCGAAGACGTGCCATTGATTTACCTCTCCTGATCTATTGCTTTTGCTGTTTCTAGGCTCATGTATACACCACTGAATCTGGAGATTGTTCTGCTTTTCTTGCAAATTATGATACAAAATCTTCTACCAGAGTGATGTTCAACAACATGCATTACAATTTGCCTCCTTGGTCCATCAGCATCCTTCCTGATTGCAGGAATGTAGTTTTTAATACTGCAAAGGTATGAAATTGGGCAAGTTCTTTATCATGCTCCTAAAAGTTTTGGGGAAAGGGATGTTACTTTAGTTGGTGTTTGTTCTCTTACTACGACCAGACTAGATGCTCTAAAATGACAGCTTGATATGATTCTGATTTTAGGTTGGTGTTCAAACCTCACAAATGGAAATGCTACCAGTTAATAGTGAGATGCTTTCATGGGAGAGTTACGATGAGGATATCTCTTCCCTGGATGACAGTTCAACCTTCACAACTGACGGTCTCTTGGAGCAGATCAATGTAACTAGGGATACTAGTGATTACTTGTGGTACATAACTAGGTGAGCTCGAGTTACTTTAGTGCCTCAGTACTACTTTTACATTGTACTAGGAGCTCTCTCTCTCTCTCTCTCTTTCTCTCTCTGGGTCTGTGTCTCTGCTCGTATGGCTGTACGTGGTGTGTACCCCAGTACCAGTTTACGTGTGTGTGTGTGTGTGCATGCACGTGTGTGTGTGTGATACAAGGGTTGTGCACATTTTCTTTTGTTTCCGTCTGCTTTTCTTGGACATGCCAAGGAGTGAATTTTGCAATCTTTTGCCATCAACAGTGTTGGCATTGGCTCTTCTGAGTCCTTCCTACAAGGAGGAGAACTGCCCACTCTTATTGTTCAATCAACAGGACATGCCGTGCATGTCTTTATCAATGGTCAGCTTTCAGGTGCGTGTGTAAATTCTTATCACTATTTCTCATTCGAATGTCCTGTGAAAAAAAATAAAATGATGAGTGAATTGTGTTCTGACAGGTTCTGCTTTTGGGACAAGACAGAATAGGAGATTCACATATTCTGGCAAGGTTAATCTACGTGCAGGCACAAACAGAATAGCACTCTTGAGTGTCGCTGTTGGATTGCCAGTAAGTTCCTCTTTCACGAACTGTTCTCCCTTCCTGTTAACACAAAACAAACAATGACCTGAGGACGTTACAGGAGTAACATAAACACTGTATCCTTAGTTCAACCAATTGTCATAAATTTATTACAGTTAGATGAGCACATCGAAGGCGTGCTTATAAGAAATTAAGATTCCTTGGACAGTCATTATAGTTGGAAACATTGCAAAACAATTTTGTCATGGTCTAATAAACAAAGTCCAATCCAACTAACTGGAGAAGATAAGTGACACTCTTGTCAGGACTGTGGAAACTTAGTGTGCAAGCCGAAGAACTCTGAATCAGACAGTCTTTCAGAACTCATAATGCTGAAGGATGCTAAATCTACTTGCATGAGCTTCCAAATCTAATGAAAGATTCCCTCATTTGGTTTATAATACCACTCTTACTTGTCACCTGAATGATTCAAGTTTCTGTTTATTGGTTTAGAATGTCGGTGGACACTACGAAACATGGAACACTGGCATCCTTGGACCAGTTGCATTGCACGGGCTTGATCAAGGAAAGTGGGACTTGTCCTGGCAGAAATGGACCTACCAGGTTGAACAACCTTCTGTTGTTCTCATTCTTTCATTTGGTTTAGAAATTTCCTTAATCCTGCCTCCATGAACAGGTCGGGCTTAAAGGAGAGGCTATGAATCTTAACTCTCCCAACAGCATCTCCTCAGTTGATTGGATGGATGCGTCATTAATTGCACAAAGACAACAGCCACTGACCTGGCATAAGGTATTGCATATTGAAGGAGATTACTGAGTTAAATCTGTTACAGATCACTGAAGTCTCTGATGACATTTTAATTGCAGGCTTATTTCAATGCCCCACAAGGTGATGAGCCATTGGCCATAGACATGAGTGGTATGGGGAAAGGTCAAATATGGATAAATGGACAGAGCATTGGAAGATATTGGACTGCATATGCCACTGGTGATTGTAATGGATGTAATTATGCTGGCACATTTAGGCCTCCCAAATGTCAGCTTGGTTGTGGACAACCAACCCAGCGATGGTAAAGTCCTTGTTCATAACATCACCTAAGAGTTAGAAAAAGAAATGTCGTATTTAGCAGAGACAGAGATATGAAATTGACCTCTGTCGCTCATGGGAATTTAATTCTTCAGGTACCACGTGCCACGATCTTGGTTGAAGCCAACGCAGAATCTCTTAGTTATCTTTGAGGAACTTGGAGGTAATCCATCCAAGATTTCTCTGGTGAAGAGATCGATGACCAGTGTCTGTGCGGATGTGACCGAATTCCACCCAACTCTTAAGAATTGGCATATTGAGAGCTACGGAAAATCGGAAGAGTTCCACAACCCAAAAGTTCACCTGCGGTGCAGTCCAGGTCAATCAATAAGTTCAATCAAGTTTGCGAGCTTTGGAACTCCGCTTGGCACTTGTGGCAGCTACCAGCAAGGAGCTTGCCATGCTCAGAGCTCATACGACATCTTAGAGAAGGTACTAATAAATAGGGACGGGTAAATTTGTAGATGTTCTAGCAATATATAACAAACAACGAGCTGGCATGTTTAACCCTATCAATGACCTGAATCATTGCATTTAGAGTAAAAAAGTCCATTCACCGCATTCATACAGTTAAATAAATCTCTGGCATTCACAAGAACTCAAAGCATGAACATGCACCATAGAATGCAATATGCCCATGTTGAACTGTGTTGAAAGATGAATTTTACTTTTTTGCATGTTAATTCAAGTTCCTCTATATAATTGCAGAAGTGCATCGGAAAGGAGAGATGCTCGGTGACGATATCTAACAGCAACTTTGGGCGAGACCCATGTCCGAATGTGTTGAAGAGATTGTCTGTCGAAGCTGTTTGCACTCCCACGGAATGGAGGGGCTAATTAGATACCAAGACAGAATCACGTCTCCTCACTTAACCATACACTGCCAGCAAGACAAACAAGAAAAAAGAATAAAAGGGGTGCCAGAGTCTGTTGTAGGCTTAAGTTATGAGGTAAATTAACTAGTGTGTAAATTAGTGATTGGTAGATGATAGGTGAAATTGTGAGTTCCTTGGGGTTCTGCAATTCGGGGCCCTTAGGCGAATTCTTTCCCGGTCCCCGGGCTTTTAACCGGACACGCCACTGGGAAAATGAGTTCATTTGTAGTTGTGTGAGTCCATTTCATTTTCTGTATTGGCTGGGGACGAAAAATGAGGACCCAGTTAAGAGGTTCATGTTGGGAGTGGATCCTGGTGTGACCATTTGCTGTTGTTACCCTTGTGCAGTTCCTGATGAATTGTTAAGCTTTTCGGCATTCTGAATTCTTGGCTTCAACATGCTTCGTGCATTTAGCTATAGCACAATGTCTCTGTTTTAAGGTATTGGGTACGCGCGACCGATGTGAGCAATCGAGTAAAGCAGCAGTTCGACCCTAGCACGGTTACGGAATCATATTTCCTTTCTCTTGATAATGAAAACTATCAGGATGCTGGCCATCCATGAGCAGAAATTTCATGATCTGCCAAATTTTAGTGGAGGGACTCACCTCTTTTCTTTCTTCCCTTTTGTTTTCTGAGGAAGATGCCGTAAATGAGGTCCAACGGGAACAACTCACATGGATTATAGTGTCTTTGGAACTCGTTCAGCTCCTATCAAACCTCATCTCAGATCATCTGGCAATATTGCGTAGAAGCTCCATCCATGGCTGGAACACTTACCTCCACAAGACTTGGCATGCATTATCTGCTCATCCTAAAGACTCCCAAAGTAGCACGATATGCAAAATGGTCGCTCGGGAATCACAATTTTACGGAGATGGACGGACCAAGAATTAAAAAACAACACACACACGGTGAAGATCCTATGCATTCGATTCTGACCAATTCATCACAAAAGCTAATGGTATTCTTGAGACGCTACAGCAGAAACATACTGGGAATTTTGGTCAGCAGTTTGATGGCTCTTGAACACGAAGAGCTTAATCAGCTACACTGACCCATTTGGGCAATTCTTCCACAAAAACTACCTGTTCTATCACCCAAACAAAGTCACCTGCTACCAAGAGTTCACTAGCATACTGTTGATATCGCCATAAAAAAATTAGAGTAACTACCTTCGAAAGTCATACTACGATTCTAGTTGTAAACTAGGACTCGCTGGCTCCCCTTTTGGAGCAGTGTAAACATCAAAATATACTTTATGAAAAAATAGAATTCAAGAAGAAAAAACGAGTGATATGGACAAACTTGTCCCTCTTAATTTCATACAAGAGCGGAACGACGACTATATATGGTTCCATCTAGTGCAAAGAATCACTTTTTTTTTTTTTTTCTTAAATAACGAATTTGCTTGAAGTACTAGCAAACTTAAGATGGTCCGAAAGGAGAACATGAACCAAGCGAACTTCTCAACATTGTGGAACTATACACCAAGTATTCTTCTCATCCAATAATCAGCGAGTTGGCCAAACATAGCACTGCATTATATATTCAAGTAATGCTATATGAAGATGTTTTCACAACTCTATCATACTAAGTGTTGTGATAGATTGTTGCGGATATTAAACAAGTGAATCGTATTCGGAGGAGATCATGTAGCTAACGCTTATTTGACCATAGGTTCCCCAAAGTCCCCCATATCCACATAAACTTTGCGCTCTCTCTCTCCCTCCCACCCTCCCTTTCCGCACGCCACCTTGGCCATGAGCCCGCCATCTTCCTCCATCCCTGCTGATGCCACCGCCCATCCTCCATCACCAACGCCCCATCCCCACAGCCGGCTTGCCACGTTCCAAGGCACAACCGTATACAATTTGGAAAAGAAGTCTTATCAAACAGCACCCGGTTTGATCGATGAAAGTTGATAAATAATTTTTTTTTTTTTTTCATTTGGCCAAAAGAATACGATAACAAGTCTTTTGAAAAGCAAGTTCTCTAATCAAGAAAATATTACATTTACTAGTTCGCCACATCATCTATACACCATTCAATTCAGAACGCGACATGTGCCACGTTGGGCTCACTTTGCAAAAATCTTATCCTTTCCTCTCTCTTCTATTTTTTATTGTGTGGGGCCCACCTTGCATTAATCTCTCTCTGTATATCCTCCATAGCCCAACACTGAAGCTCCAATGGCCATGGGCTTTTGCAAGCTTGAGCTCAAGTGACACCATAGTGGCAAGATGTCAAAGTTCAGGTGGCCATGGCTATAAGCTCGAGATATGACAGCCATGATTGTGACCTTGTCCTCAATTCGCCATGGCTGCTGCTAGCTTGAGTTCAAGCTAGTAACTTCAAGCTCAAGCAAGAACTCTGCAACCATGGAAGCTGGACACTCCATATTGAGCATTCATGTCCCTTTAGTGTCTCGATCTAGTAGCCATGGATAGGAGTTTTTTGCTATGAATGAAGAGATGGATTCTTTTGTCTCTTCATAAAACTAAACTTGGATCTTGTGTAATTGCTCGAGTAAAAGAATTGTTGGATGCAAGTGGGTCTTCAAAAGAAAAGTGAAAATTTCAAGAGGGTAAAAGAATTGTGTAATTTCAAAGCACATTTGGTAGCAAAAGGTACCAAAAAGTTTTAATCATAAAGAGGGGATCGATTTCAATGAAGTATTCTGTCTCATTGCAAAATATAATTTTATTTTTGTGAGTTCAAAGCTTAGCCACACTATGGCCACAAGCTCGAAGCACAAGTGGCCGTTGCCACGAGCTTGAGCCCGAGCTCGAAACTTTAGCGGCCAAGGCTACCCCAAGCTCCAGGTTCGAGGTTGAGTTCCATGGACAAAACAACCATGAGTCTTGTGCTCAAGCTTGAGCTCTAGCCATGGCGAACACAGGAGAAAAAAGAAAAGCAAGTGCTAAATAGAGAAGATGGGCCTGACGCGAGCATGACTAACAAGCTCTAGGCTTGAAGTTGAGCTATGTGGCCATGGTGGCACAAGCCTTGTGCTCAAGCTCCATAGTGTTAAAGATCAGAAGTATAAGAAATGAGCTCGTGAAAGTGAATGAGGATGAGGAAACAAAGCTCGAAGAAGTAAAGCCTACACAAGCAAATTCAGTAAATGTTGTTGTTATATCAAAGAGAAAAGAAGAATATTCTGCTGCTACAAGAAAAAGAGTGAATAAGAAGTTGACAGCTACAAGTGCACATGGAGTCGTTAATGCAACTAAGAAGAACGGAGGTGATGAAGTCAGAAGCTCAACTCTGGCCTCCATTAGAAGCGCAACTCAGGGCTCCGCACGTTTGAATATAAATGAAGCTTTATTACTGAAGAACAATTATTCTGTTTTACAAGACTAATAGAATAAGCAACAACTTTTTCTTTCTGTTAATTTTGTTTTTCGTCGTCTTCTTCTTTTGCTTTAGATCATGTAGTATAAATAGAAAAAGAGAGAAGAAGCTAGAGATTGAGCTCTCAGATGGATGTCTTCCTTGAACTGTTCATTGAATACAGAAGATAGAATACCACAAACACTCTTGATTCATCATTGTTCTTCTTATGTTCATTCCAATTTTCCTTCACATGGTATTAGAGCCATCTTGAGAGCTCAAATCATCTTTGCTGGCTATACCACTCAAAGCAATACAGAGTTTGCAAAATCCATACAAAGTCAAGGTAGATCAAAGCAACTTCCGAGTTCTCATTGATTGAATTGTTTTTTGATCTTGAATTGTGCAAGATCAACGGGTGATCGTGATTGTGAACATACATCATCAAGGTTTCTGAGAGCACAAAATGATAGCAAGAACATAGAAATATCATTTTCCGATTCATGTCAATATATCAAACTTTGTTACGATAAAGTTAGCTGAAGATAACTTGTTACTTTGGCAAGCGCAGTTTCATAGATTCTTTTTGGATTCATCAATGGAGAAACACCACCACCAGCTCACACGTTGCAGGTTGAGGTTGAAGGTCATGAATCTGAAACAGTGAATCCTGATTATACAGATTGGGTAAAAATTGATCAATTGGTATCATCATGAATTAGTGAAGCAGTATCTAAGAATATTTTGAGCTTGATTATCGGGCTGGAAGCTTCACATGAGATGTGTCAAACACTTCTTAATCGCTTTACGCAAAAATCAGTAGCTAATGAGTTTGAACTAAGAGGAAAGTTACAAGCTTGCCAGAAAAGAGATCGAATATTGTCTGTTTATCTCGGGAAATTTAAATCAATTTGTGATCAGCTTAATGCAATTGGGAAACCTGTAGATGAGAACCAAGATGTTTGGTGTTCTCGAAGGATTAGGATCAGAATATGAAAGTTTTAGAACTACTATGTATTGCCTAAAACCTCAACTAGACTATGATGAGGTAATCTCTCAACTTGAAAGATTCGAAACCAGGTTACAAACATATTCCTCAAGTCAATACAATCTTAATCTAGCCTACTATGGACAAAGAAAGTTTGAAGTTATGCATAATTCTAGTTTTAGAAACCAAAGAGATAATAATCGTGGGGGACACAGTTATGGTGAAGGACGTGCAATAAACAATAGGAATCATGGGTATGGTTATCCTGGAATAGGAAGAAGTAAAAAATACAGGATAAGTAACTTGAACCAAAATTAAGAGGATCAGTATAACAAACAGTCAAACAATTGGTCTAACTATGGACATGGATTTTGATCGTATGCAAATCCTTCTCAAAGGTACCAAGCTACCAAATCATATCCATCCTAAAATTCAGTGTCTAACAAGTGTGTGTAGGATGAGAAAATAACAAATAACATTCCTTTGGAGTGTCAAATCTGTAAAAGACCAGGACATGCTACCCTTCGATGCTGGTATCACTTTGATAACTCATAGTAGGCTGAAGAAATTCCAACGGCCTTAGCAGCAATGCACCTTGAAGATTCTCAGGGCAATGAATGGTATCCAGATACTGGTGCCACAGCTCACATCACCACAGATTCTGGTATTCTTCATAACTATTCCTCATATAATGGGATTGATACTATTATGATAGGAAATGGTTAATGCTTGTCCATTTCTTGTGCTGGTGATGCCTTATTACATACAAAAGTCAGTTCTTTACCTCTAAATGATGTGTTGATAGTCCTTGAAATCAAGAAAAATCTACTCTTTGTTTCAAAACTAACATATGATTATCCCTGCTCATTTGTTTTTAATAAAAATGGGGTGTATATGAAGGACAAATGCACCAATACAACAATGAGGCTAGGAAGGAAAGTCAAGGGACTTTATCGAGTTGATCCAAAAATCACAGAAGCCTTCTTCACTCAAATACATAAAGCTGTAGGAGAAGATGTGTGGCACTAGCGGTTAGCACATACCAATTTCAAAACATTGAAGTATATGCAGAATCAACATCTAATCCAATGCAATACAATAACTCAAAACATATGTAGAAGCTATTAGATTGCAAAGAGTTTTGCATTACCTTTTCCTTTGTCAGATTATGCATCTACTATTCCCTTAGAAAAGATACATTGTGATGTCTGGGGTCTTTCACCAGTTGAGTCATTTCAGAAATTCAAATACTATGTCATCTCTATGGACAACTTTTCTCGATACGGTTGGATGTATCCAATGAAACTGAAGTCAAAATTTCATGACATCTTTGTCATGTTCAAGAAACAAGTAGAGAATTAGTTTGATCGTAGAATCAAAGTCTTTCAATGTGATGGAGGAGGAGCATTTACTAGCAAAAAGTTTCAAAATTACTTACAACAGTGTGGCATTGAACAAAATGTCTCTTGTCCCTATACACTAGAGCTGAATAAGATTTTTGAAAGGAAACATCGCTATGTGGTTGAGTTAGGAATAGCTATGCTCTATCATGCTAAAGTCTCATTAAAATACTGGGTGGATGCCTTCATGACAGCCAACTACATTGTCAATCTACTTCCCACACCAAAGTTGCACTTGCACTCACCCTACAACAAACTTTATCAACAGAAACCAAGCTATGAACATTTGAGAGTATTTGGATGTGCATGCTATCCATGCCTTAGACCATATGCACAACATAAACTTGATCCACGATCACTCACATGTATATTTTTGGGGTACAGTGAACGTCACAAAGGATATCGTTGCCTTTTGCCTACTAATGGACATATATATGTTAGTCGCCATGTGGTGTTTGATGAAAGAGTCTTTCCTTTCACCAATTGACTAACAACAAAGTACAATCAATGTACTAATTTGTACAAACAATGGGTAAATGAAGTTACTTTTCTAGACTCCACGAGTATAGAACAAATGAAGTATCACTCAAATGAACATATACGACATTTACAGGATAGTGGAATATTGGAAAGTATCCACATCAATACATTAGATCCTGCCGCAATGTCACAAAATTCACATCTCTTATAGTCACAATTGCACTCAGCCTATGAAGAACATGCAGATCTTATTCAAGCACTTGAACTACCAATTGAGATCACTACAGCTCAAGTACAGTTCAATCCTCCATCTAATACACAAGGTACACTCTTTGTTCATCCTATGCAAATACGACTGAAATCTGGGATTGTAAAGCCAAATCTTAGATATGCATGTTTGGTTGAATATAAGGTTCCTATTGAACCAAAATCAGTTAAGTTAGCATTGGTAGATAAAGGCTGGTATCAAGTAATGTAGGATGAAATGGATGCTCTATATAAAAACCAAACTTGAGAATTAGTTCATCGAACTAATTAAATGAATGACATAGGGTGTAAATGGGTGTTTAAAACTAAGCTTGCATCTGATGGGAGTCTTGACAGGCTAAAGCCTCGGTTAATAGCTAAAGGATTTTATCAAGAAGAAGGAGTTGACTTCATAGAAACATTCAGTCCTGTTATTAAACATGTTACTATTCACATTGTTCTCTCTGTGGCAATGATGAAGCATTGATCAATACATTAACTCAATGTTAAAAATGCCTTCCTACATGGAACGTGAAATGAGACAGTGTATATGGGCACCCACCAGGTTTCACACACCCTAAAAAATCTCAACATGTGTCTCTTTAAGAAATCTTATATGGTCTTCGACAAGCACCACGTGCTTGGTTTGATAAATTTAGCAATTTTCTCTTTGAAAATGGCTTCTTTTGCAACACAACTGATCCCTCACTATTTGTGTTTCATAATGGATCGGATACAATACTTTTGCTGCTCTATGTAGATGATATTGTGCTAACTGATAGCTCATATCAGTTATTTTCCAAACTAATCAAGTCTTTGAGTCTTCAATTCCATATGAAAAATCTTGGCTACCTTCATTACTTCCTAGGGATTGAAGCCAAACATACATCACAAGATCTGTTTCTTTCTCAAACAAAGTATGCTCTTGATCTTCTTACTAGAGCTAACATGAAAGACTGCAAACGTATTTCCACTCCTCTGTCTTTGAGATAAGCCATCATGGCAATTGATAACATTCTCTTGACCAATCCACTTGAGTATCACAGTCTAGTTGGTGGACTTCAATACCTCACCATAACTTGCCTTGATCTTGCCTATGCAACAAATTTCTTATGTCAGAAAATGCAGCAGTCAACATTAGGAAACTTTCATAAGCTTAAAAGGGTTATTCGATATGTTAAGGGAACTGTTAATCTTGGTATTTTCATCCATTCTAACAGCTCCATGAACCTATATGGTTTTTCTGATGCTGATTGGGCTGGATGTATTACCATTAGGTGATCAACCACTGGTTTCTGTACATATGTTGGTTAAAATCTCATTTCCTGGTCAGCTAAGCGACAACCTACAATGTCTCGTTCATCAACAGAAGTTGAGTATCGAGCTCTTGCATTAGCTACTGCTGATCTTACATGGGTCAGCTTTATTCTTCGTGACATTGGCATATGTTTGTCTGCACCAACAATTCTTTTTTGTGACAACAAGTCTGCTATTTCTCTTACTGTTAATCCTATTCTACATGCTTGCACTAAGCATATCGAAGTAGATTTTCATTTTGTTTGAGAAAAAGTTTCCTTAGGGTCGATATGTTCCAAGTATCTTTACTAAATCATTATCTCGTTTAACACATTCTACTCTTAGCACCAAATTGGGTTTGGGTTATCCAACCCTCCCCAATTTGTGGGGGGATGTTAAAGATAAGAAGTATAAGAAAACAAAGCTCATGGAAGTGAATGAGGATGAGGAAACAAAGCTCGAAGAAGTAAAGCCTACACAAGCAAATTCAATAAATGTTGCTGTTATATCAAAGAAAAAAGAAGAATATGCTGCTGCTACAAGAAAAAGAGTGAATAAGAAGTTGACAGCTATAAGTGCACATGGAGTCATTAATGCAACTAAGAAGAATAGATGTGATGAAGTCATAAGCTCGACTCCGACCTCCATCAGAATGGCAACTCAGGGCTCCACATGTTTGAATATAAATGAAGCTTTATTACTAAAAAAACAGTTATTCTATTTTACAAGACTAACAGAATAAGCAACAAATTTTTCTTTCTATTAATTCTGTTTTTCGTTGTCTTCTTCTTTTGCTTTAGATCATGTAGTATAAATAGAAAAAGAGAGAAGAAGCTAGAGATTGAGCTCTTAGATGGATGTCTTCCTTGAATTGTTCATTGAATACAAAAGATAGTAGATCACAAACAATCTCGATTCATCATTGTTCTTATGTTCATTCCATTTTTCCTTCACACACAACCGAGGATGGAGTTGATGTCGGTGACACCAATTTAGACGAGCCATTGGGAGGCACTTCGATGTCACTTGATCTTGTGGAGAGTCGAGGAATTGCGGAATGAGTTGGAGAGACAAAGTCAAGAGAGAGTGAGTGACAAGAGGGGAGAGGATAAGTGGACTCCACATCAAATACGTGTCGCCACATGAATGGACTATGGCATGGATGACATTAAATCAAAGTTGCATGCAACATTTTCTCAATTCTAATTGATGTGTGTTTTTCTGATAATTTGCTTTTCTTGTTACTCCGGGCTGGTACCAAAAAGAAAAGAAAAAAACCGCAACAGACACGACTGTTTTCAAAGAATAGAGACAAAACTATTGCTTCAAAAGCCATCTAAAATAAATTACATTTTATCAAACACCAGCCCATCTGCTACTACTTTACATGAACAAGCCAGACTAAACAACAATATATCGCATCAACAACAACAAATTCATATGCATAAGCCGTATATCACGAAGATCACAATAAAAAAAAAAATGAAATCCAAAATTTACCAGCTTGCCTGGTTCGTTGCTCTTGTTAAAGTTTGCTGGCTAATGTGGCAAAGGATCACCGGTCCCTCTTCCACCATCTCTCTCTCTCCCCCTCCCTCTCTCAAACAAACTTGTCCCTCTTCCGCCATATCTCTCTTTCTCCCTCCTCCTCTCTCAAACACATTGGTACAAGAAGGAAGAATAGGTTAGAGAAGGTGACCAAGCTTGTTTTCACTTGTGAGATGAATACAAATGAGGGGAAGAGACCCCTTTCTCTCAAACACATCGGTACAAGAAGGAAGAATAGGTTAGAGAAGGTGACCAAGCTTGTTTTCACTTGTGAGATGAATACAAATGAGGGGAAGAGACCCCTTTATATGTTAGTACATGCTTAATCACAACCATAAATCTCTCCTCAATCTAACAATGGAGATTGTATCTTCCCATTTACCAACTTCCTACATTATAGAAGCCTCTAGAATAATGTACAATTACAATATTGCCCACCCTTGGGAACATTCTAGAGAACAATAGAGAAGATCGGCTGTTATTCTAGATAACACTAGAGAAGCTCGCCTGGTCTTCTCGGATCGTTCACGGTCCTTCCAGGATGTGGAAACCTCAGGGTCGTGACATTCTCCCCCATCTAATCAAGTGACGCCATCATTGTGTCTTTGGAATTGCATCGACTTGCTTCTTGAATTGCCAAAGAACATTTGTGGGTTTCCAACTTGCTTCACTCTCTAGAACACCTTTCTATCGAATCAAATACTCATGCTTCGATGCACAATACCACTTCCATGTGACTCAATCCGCCATGATGAAGTCAATGTCTCAATCATACGAGATTTTTGCCCCAATTGACGGCCTACATTATCTACTCATCTTAAAGACTCCTAAAAGTAGAATGATATGCAATGGTCGCTTAGGAATCACAATTCTACGAAGATGGACAAAAAAAAAAATATGTGAAGATCCTATACATTCGATTCTGACCAATTCATCACTAAAGCTATTGGTATTCTTGAGACGCTACAGTAGAAACATACTGGGAATTTTGGTTAGCAGTTTGATGGCTCTTGAACATCAAGAGCTTAATTAGCTACACTAACCCATTTGCACATTCTTCCACAAAAAACTACATGTTCTATCACCCAAACAAAGTCACCTACTATCAAGAGTTCACTAGCATACTATTGATGTTGCCATAAAAAATCAGAGTAATTACCTTCGAAAGCCATACTGCAATTGTAGTCATGAACTAAGATTCACTGACTCTACTATTGGAGGAGTTTAATTAGCAAAATATATATTTTCTTCATAAGAAAATAGAATTCAAAAAGAAAAAGCAAATGATATAAATAAATGTCTCTTATTTCATACGACAATGAAACAACCACTAAATATGGTTCTATCTAGTGAAAAAATCACTTTTTAAAACAAATTTGCTTGAATTACTAGCAAACCTTAAGAATCAAGTAATTACCTTTGAAAGCCATACTATGATTTTAGTTTGAACAACTCACTAGCTCCTTTATTGAAGTAGCGTAAACAACAAAATATATACTTTCTTTATGAGAAAATAGAATTCAAAAAGAAAAAGCGAGTGATATAAATAAATGTCTCTTATTTTCATACTAGAGTGAAATGACAACTAAATATGGTTCTATCTAATGAAAAAATCACTTTTTAAAACAAATTTGCTTGAATTACGGGCAAAAATTAAGATAGTCCAAAAGGGGAACAATGACCCAAGCAAGCTTCTCAATGTTGGGGAACTATATACCTAGTATTCTTCTCTTTCGATAATGATTGAGTTGGCCAAACATAGCATTGCATTATAAATTCGACATATCCACAACTATGGCACAACTATGGCATACTAAGTGTTGTGATAGATTATTGCAGCATTTTAGACAAGTGAATCATATACATAGGAGTTTATGTAGATGTCGCTGATGTGACCATAGGGTCACCAAAGACCCCCATATCCACACAAACTTTGCTCTCTCTCTCTCCCTCCCTCCCGGCACACCACCTTGGCATTCAGCCCGCCATCTTCCTCCATCCTCGCTGATGCCACCGCCATCCTCCACCACAAGCACCCCATCCCCCATAGCCAACTTGCCACCTTCCAAGGCGCCATCGTATACAATTGGGAAAAGAATAGGAGAAAAAGATAAAAAGATAAAAAAAAATTATTTGAAAATGAAAAGAAATTGATTTTGAACAAAATCAAAATCAACTAAACGCAATTCTATTCCGAATCAGAAATTTTGGCGAGTTATCAAGGCTACGCATGACAAAACTTATGAAACATAAATTGATTTTGGCAAGAAATCAATTTCTTAATTTCTATTCCACAAACAAGTTTCTGAGCAAAGAAACCCGTTTGATAACGACTCAAAATTTATATTTTTGAAACGGAAATCCGTTTGATAACAAAACAAAATTTCTATTTCTAGGAATATAAATTGATTAGATAACAACATAGGAAATCCTTAAATACAAAATAATAATCGAAATAATACTAAAACAACATAGAAAATCCTAAAATACAAAATAATAGTCGAAATAATACTAATACATTACAAAAGTTGAAAATACAATTTCATGGAATTTTCGCATATTATTTCCCCTTGCCATTTTATTAGCAATTGTTTTCCTAAGCGTATTTATTTGGTTTCCCTCCTTGGTCAATGTATCGTTTGCAAGCTCATCCTGCGTAGGTTCAGATAAGTACTGCGGAAGCATGAATATAGGTGTCATCAATGGCGCCTATACAACTTTGTCATTTTATCAAAAACTAGTATTATACAAGATTATCAACAAAACAAAATTAATGGTGTAAAGGAATATATGAGAATTCTCCCTTAAAGTAACGTTTATGGTTAGAAACCAATTGAAGGAAGGTCGGTTTATTTTGATTCTCGAATTGAATCAGTCTAATTGCTCATCCCTAATTTCTTTATTGTTGCTCAATGAACCTTTAATGGCCCTTACATAGCAAAGAGAGAGATTCTCTTGAATCTCTTGCCTTCAAATTAAAATTCAAGATTGTGTAACAATCTAATTATTTTGATTTTGCAAGGATTTTGAATCCGTAAAAAAATAAGGTTAAATTTCTAAGCACTTTTTTATTCATCTATTACGTAAGAACTTTTTCTTCAATTGGCCATGCGCGTGCCTTTTCTAGGAGGAAAGAGCCCCATTGTTTTTAAGTAAGCATTTAAGAACTTTGGTCATTTTTGAAAATTGGGGATCCATTCGATTGCCTTTCATCCTAAAGAGGAAGTTATAAATAAAATGAAAAAAAAATGCAAAAAAAACACGAGCAAAATAAGAAAAAGAAAATTAGCAATAATTTGTGAAGTTGTGGTTATGAGTAAATTAAGTTAGCAAGAAAGTGCAATGTTCTTTTATATGGTTTGATTTCAATTTCTGATTTCTATTTAAAGCGAGAAGTTAAAAATTTCAGTTTCGATTTCTTCAATTTCTCTATTTTTGAAATAGAAATCTGTTTCAGAAATAGAGAAATCAAATTGCGTTACCAAACGGATTTTTGTTCCAAACCTATTCCGGGGAACAGAGAAACAGAGAAATTGAGAAACAAAAATTTTGTCATGCGCGCTCAAAACGGCTGAAAATGCTTAGAAATTGTTCCCGGGAACAGAATAAATAAGAACAATTTCTGATCAAAATCTGTTCCTAGGAACAGAATCGTTACCAAACGCACCATTAACCATACACAGCCAGCAAGACAAACAAGAAAGAAAGAAAAAAAAAAGGAATAAAATGGGTGCCAAAGTCTGTTGTAGGCTTAAGTTACGAGGTAAATTAGCATGTACTAGTGTGTGAGTCCATTTCGTTTTCTGTATTGGCTGGGACGAACAATGAGGACCTAGTTATGATGTTCATGTGGGGAGTGGATCCTGGTGCGACCATTTGCTGTTGTTAACCCCGTGCAGTTCCTGATAAATTGTTAGCGTTCGGCATTCCAATTTCTTGGCTTCAACATGCTTTATGCATTTAGTTATAGCACCAGGTCTCTGTTTCATCAGGTCACCTAACTGCTTATCAGTATCAAATGCATGCAACCGATGAGGATGTGACCGACCGATGCAGTTGCCAAATTACCAAGTAAAGCAGCAGGTTCAACCCTAGCACGGTTGCGGAATGATATCTCCCGTCTGTCGATAATGACAGCACCATCAGGATGCTGTCCATCCATGAAGTAGAGATTGCATGATCTGCCAAATTTTATTGTAGGGACTCGCCTCTTTTCTGTTTTCCCTTTTGGTTTCTGAGGAAGATCCGTAAGTGAGGTCCAAGAGGAACAACTCCCAAGGATAATAGTGTCTTTAGAACTCATTCAGGTCCTATCAAACCTCATCCCAGATAATGCAGCAATATTACGTAGAATCACCATCTACGGTTATAACACTATCTGCATGAGACTTGCCATACATTATTTGCTCATCCTAAATACTCCCAAAGTAGCATGATATGTGTTATTTTTGCTTGGGAATCACAATTCTACAGAGATGGACGTAAGGTGCTGTGAGACATTCGACGCAGTGAATGTAGACAGGCATGTCTACTGAAACCAGATTCAAAGCAATCTCATAACATCAAAGGGACACTGCATGCAACTCCTTAAAAGAAAGAAAGAGAGACTGTATGTAGCTTGGTTGATAGCATTTATATAATGATTAAGCCGAAGCGGTTGCCATGTGCTTAGCTAAAGTCATCTGCAGCTGATCCTTCTGGGCTCCTACCACCCTGTCAACAATCTTTCCTCCCTTCACAAACATGAAAGTCGGCATCGCCTCCACGGCCCACTCTTGAGCGACCGTCTGCAAAAGAATGGAAAGTCATTCCTTCACGAGTTCGACAATACTTGCAGAGCAGAACTTAGACAGCTAGGCTGTCATCTATTAAGACAAATTTCCATCATTCATATAGGCCCTGGAAATGTAGTCCTCGGATTATTTTACCTTCAGCTCATCAACATCAACTTTCAGAAACAGAACATTAGGGAATTTCTTGGCCAGCTCAGCTAGGAATGGTGCAATGAAACGGCATGGTCCGCACCATGAAGCAGTGAAATCGACAACCACCTGTTTCAAACAAAAAAGAAACAAACAAACTCGGTGAACATCATATGCATTTCAATTCTGACCAATTCATCACCGAAACTAGTGGCGTTATAAAATGAGACGCTACAGCAGAAACATCCTGGAAATTGTTAATTGGCAGTTCAATAGCTCATGAACACAAAGAGCTTAATCAGCCACACTGACCCATTTGCTTATTCTTCCACCAAATTATACTGAAAGAAATATAATAACCCAAACAAAATCACCTGCTATTAAGAATTCACTGGCAGACTGCTGATATTGCCATAAAAAATCAGAGTATTTACCTTCGAAAGCCATACAACAACACTAGTCATAAACTATGACTCAGCCAGCTCCTCTTTAGTACTAGTAGAGAAGCAATGCATGTACTTTCTTCATGAGAAAATAGAATTCAAAAGAAAAGGAGAGTGATATGAACAAATTTCTCCCCCTTGATTTCACACGAGAGTAAAAAGATGACTTAAGTATGATTCTATTTAGCGAAAAGAATCACTTTTCTTGCGAGATTTACTTGGGTTACAAGCAAAACTTAAGATAGTCCAAAAGGAGAACGATCAACCAAGCAACCTAATCAACAACGGGGAACTATGTACCGAGTATTCTTCCCGTCCTATGCTCAGCGAGTTGGCCAGACATGGCGCCGCATTATAAACTCAGGTAAAATGCCATCAACCCCTATTCACAACTTCGGCATACTAAGTGTTGCGACAGACTGTTTGTGGCATTTCAAACAAGTGAATCATATTCGGGAGGAGGTTATGTAGCCGACGCGGCAAGCCATTCACACTTTAACGCACTGCCTGTCAATTTACAGCTAAGCACATAAAAACCCTAATAAGCAAGGACAGCCGAACCCGCACGATCTCTGCGCTCTCTCTCTCTTCCTCGGCCTCGAGCCAGCCATCCTCCTCCATCCCCGCCGCCGCCACCATCGCCACCCCATTCCCGCCACAGCCGGCCCGCCACCTTCCAACCCGCAGCCGTCGCCTCCAGATCCCGTTCCCATCACATATGATTTCGGGAAAAAAAAACGAAAAAAAAAGTCTTATCGAACAACACTAAGTCTGAACGATGAAAGTTGATGATAATCTCCTTGAAAAGCATTGCTTCTCTTCCCTGTCAGCGTCATTGCTCAGATCAACGTGCCTCTTTCTGAATTCTGATGTTTTTTTTCTTTTTCTCCGTTCCACCGATTAGGTTTTCTCGTTCGTCCCGGCCGGGGCCAAAAAGTGTTAAAAAAAAAAAAAAAAAAAAGGACCGCAAACGAATGCGCGGCCGATCCAGAAGAATCAAAGACAAACCATCGCCTCGGAAGCCGGCTCGAGATTGCATTTCGTCGAACGCCATGCCCATTTGCTACGACTACTTGCACAAACGGAAGCGAACTAGATGACAGCATATCGCATCGACAACGCCAGATTCATGTGCAGAACGCATGAAAAGGATCCGAAAATTTCTCACCAGCTTGTCGGATTCGTTGCTCTTGGCGATCTGCTCGCTCCACGACTCGGCGCTGTGGCAACTGATCACCTGGCCCTCTTCCGCCATCTCTCTCTCTCTCTCTCTCACTCACGAACACGCGCACGCACAAGAAGGAAGGAGGAAGAATGATGAAGGGAGAAGGAGAGAAGGTGACCACGTTATTGATGGAAAACCGCCTTCCTGCGCATTTAAGAAAGTTGGTGAACTTTCCTTAAAATACGTACGACGCCAGCTCGCGTTTGATCCTGTCGTTTTGTCGTAAATTGCAACTTTGCCGCGGCCGACGGATAAGGATCGTCTCCCTCCCTCGCTGAAACGATGGACTCGTGCTCAATTTGTCGCGATCGGCACTTCCAAAATAGAGTAAAGAAAAGCTTGTACAAATCTAAAATCTAAAATATATCGTTTTACAAAAGAATTTGTATAACAGCCTTAACCCAAAAATAATTTACTCAAAAGCAAATGTACTCTAAGTAACCAAGTACTCTCGGATAGGACCAATGAAATTAATTTATCACATAGAAAATCATTCTGCAGAGTCAAATTCCATTCATCCGAAAAATTCTTTTGGATAACACAACTTGTTCTAAAGTTAGGCCTCCATTTATTTCCCGAAAAATGAATAATTTAAATATTACTTTCTCACCCGAAATAATTAATCACTGAAAAGTATTTTTATTATCGATAATAATTTATATTTAAATATTTTACGATGAAAATATATTTCATCAATTTATCTTTACAATTTTGGAAAAACGGAAGATTAAAACGGAAGATTTGAGTTCCTGCCCACCCCTCCGACAGAGCACAACAGACACTACCAACCACAAGGCACTGACTAATTCAAGAGACCAGAAATCAGAATGACGCCGCAGTATGCCAGTATATACAGTGTGCACTAAAAACCGCGTCTCGCGGGAGTGATAAGAAATCCGTGCGAAGGTGTTTTTACATGCCACTACGGGGAGAGCTCTACAACTGGATCGCATTCGGAAAACAGTATGTCCCGAGGAAAAACCACCCCACGAGGAGGAAGGTCAATGATGCCCAGATTGCCAGGAATGTCGAGCCTCCCAGGATGAGCCCAAGCGGGAAGATGATGACGAATGGCAAGACGGATCTCAAGATCGCCGCCTTGTTCACCCAGCGGCCCTCCAGAAGGAACAGGATAACCAGGTTCACCATGTTCCATCCGCCAGATCGGAAGCCCAACCTGTTCAGGTTGTTGGCCACGAAGGAGTGGCAGTTGCAAGTGAAGAGGTTGTAGTGATGGTGTTGAAACTCCTGGGTGCTCTTTCTCAGTGCTTCGTCCCAAGTCAACACGTCTCTTCCAAATTCATCCTCTTGGTTTTGATCCTCGTTGTAGTCGGATTTACAGGGCAGAAAAGAACACTGTAGAGAACATGTGAACAGATAGCATGACGCCCGGCATAATTCATACTATAGAAAACCACTAACACATGGTTTAGTGCAAAACTGCCCGATAACTATGAAGTGGTGCTATCTCATCTCAAAGTATAGTAAAGAGTTCAATAGCTGAAGTCATGGCCGTTGGGGGAAAAAGAAAGTTCACTTCACAATTGAAAAGTGAGCCTACCTTCTCTTTGCTTATCTGTAGGTAACGAGTTGCTGCCCCAAATGTAAAGTTATCAACGCATACAAAATTGGGCCCTGCAAAGTCCAAGATTACTCCATCCTCTCGGCATATTCCAACATGCCCAATGAAAGGGATAAGCCACGAGATGACCGGAAGGGGTGACCAGACAATGCAGTATGGGAAGCGCGCTCTTCTTGGATCAATTTGAAAGCTTTTAGGAGAACTTTCTTCAATCATTACGTGGTGTTCAGGGTCCATGTTTGATTCCATTTGAAAAGACTAAACACAGTCACCTGCATCGAGTGATGATTGAGACATGAAAACATCCACTAAGCAAACAGCAAAAGAGTCGAAAGACAGTGCAAGGCTAGATAAATCATGGAATGGTTACTATAAAAACAAAGGGTGCTCATTTAGTCAAAGTCTTCCTGGTGTGAGTGCCCATGAGACAACAGTTTTAACCGTAAATTCCTTCTGATAAAGCACACACAACCTGAATAGTGGATTGCAACATCACATCCTCTAGCAAATCATCAATATAAATCAGTGGAGGAGCATTAATAATTGGTATGCTACATCTAGAGACCTGCTGCCTCTATCACATGATTAATTGGATAAATTATTTGCCATCTAAATACAAAATGGATTGTCTAAAGTACGGGCAACTATCTGGCAGCATTTTCTGGGGGAAAACAAGATACCCTTCATTTCTCTATTTATTAGGAAAATCTAAAGCAAGCCCCATGACTAAAGTCTAAAACCAAACTTCATGTACAGAGATCTTAGAAATCTAAAGAAACTGCCTAGAATGGATTAACCAACTTTTAAGCACATTTCAAGCCTGCAGAAATTACGTAATTTGCAGCCCGGAATTAATATATGACGCCAAACACTTGCATTGGTAGTGGTGACATCAATTATCAACATAATACTCCAAACAGTTACTGCAAATAAAAATGAAAGACAGAACACTGCATATCTATAACGAGAAGCTCCATTACGAAGACCTTTCCTCCATTAAAGTCTCCTCACAAATAGTCATGTTCTATCCATCCAGTCAATATATTAACTTGATTTAGTTGAGATGAACAAACATCTCCATCAGCGAACATCAATACCAACGCGCCATGCTCATCTGATTCTCATCAATGAGCGAACCAGCTTCGACGCCGAACACATTATGTGCCTCGACATGACCAAATCAACTTTATCAAGCTACGAAATGACACGATCAAACCTATTCTGACTAAAGAGAAGCGAAAAACGTCTCAATTGCCAAACTCATCATGCTCACCTGATTCTCACTAATGAGCGAATCAACTACAATGCCAAACACATTATACACCTCTACACAACCAAATCAAGTCTATCAAGCTACGGAATGATAGGATCGAGCCTATTCCGACTAAAGAGAAGCGACCGAACGTCTCCATCGCCGAACATCAACGGCAACTCATCATGCTCACCTCATTCTCCCAAACGACCTAATCAACTTGGACGCCGAACACATTACACGCCTTGAAACAGCCAAATCAAGCTTATCAGGCTACGAATCGATAGAATCGCACCTATTCTGACTAAAGAGAAGCACGCACGCTCTGCATCCGTGGCGATCCATTCCTATTGGCATTTTGACATTCCCAACACAAGACAACACGAGAATCTACCTAGAAAGACTCACCTCCGGGATCGCGAGAACCAGAAAAACCGCGGAAACGCAGAAAGAAGCAAAGAAAGAAAATCATCAGAAACGAACCAACCTCCCGGCGAAATCAATCGCTTTCCGAATCCGATCAACTGAACATCGCCGGAGAATCGATGAAAAGCGAAACCTGACTTCCGAATCGAGAGATTCCGTCGCCGGCGAGAGAGAGAGAGAGAGAGAGAGAGAGTTACCTCGTGCGGAGGTGGAGGAACGAAGCTCTCCGGTTCCCGAGTCCGACGGAAGACGAGATATGGACTTCGGGATGAATGGGAGACTCGCATCTCCCGGTCCGCCCCACAGGACCCGAACCGAATGACCGATCGGGTCGGATCAGCGGGGTGGCAATTCCGAAGCGTCTACCAATTTCGCCGTAATCCCCCCTTTTGTTTATGCTGGAACCCTGCATTTATTCGAATTCGATATCCCCGGGTTCTTTCCATGTTCCGAAAATTGGAATCCCGCTCCGGTCCAATTCCAAGGTGGATTCAAAAATTGGATCGAAAGAACTAATTGATCCAGGAACCGGTCACTTTTTCCCCACTAAAAATGTTTGTACACAATGAGAGAAAATGACAAATCTTAAGATATTGATGAAAGTGACGATGAGCGAAGAGTCACTATGCAGTAGCTTGTGATACCATTGACCAAGTTAATGTCTAGTTCACATTTTACTAATTTTTTTAAGAGAAAAAATATATATATATATATATATATATGTAGTCGGCTCAGTCTGATCCAATTTCGTTCTTCCTTGAAACTAATTAGTGGACTATCTCAACACTAGTTCCACTTTTGGATATCGGAAATCGGACCAATACTCCCAAGAATTACACCCCACTAGCCAATTCAGTTTCCTCTGTGTGGTCAGGCAATCCATTTTGCATATTCCCAATATTCACATCCTGCCTTAGGAAAGAATGAGAAAAGAAATGCATTGATTTTCAAATGTGCTTTAAAAATTGTGTTAATATGACGAAAAACTCTAAACTGGTATATTTATGACAAATTTACTTCAAACAAAATTTTTAATCAATAAATTGGTACACCTATGACAAATTTATCATTTATTAGTCTCTGTTAAATTTTACCATAAAATTATTGAGTTGGATGACAAATGTATCAGTTTGGGGTTTTACCCTCCTTTGTTATAGGTATATTAGTTTATAGTTTTTTTTATGGTATTAATCTAATTTAATAGAAACTAAAGGAGAGAAAATTTCTCATAAATGTATCAATTTGAGTGTTTTGGTGGTAAAAAAATTAGTTTTGGATAAATTTATATAGATCTACTATTTTGAAATTTTTTACAATACTAATCCTTAGACATTTAAACTAAAAATATAAACTTTATGTAATTAGTTTATTTGAGGTACTTTAAATTATTAGGCCTCGTTCATTGTCCATATCATGGAGATGCAAGTAGGTATGATTAGAAATGCTTATAATCACACTTAGGAGCTTTCGATCTCTGCCCTCAGTTTTTGTGTTATAATTTTCCGTATTGGATTACATATATGAATTATATTTAATTTTACCGTCAAATTATTGATAAATGATGTATAGCAATTGACAAGTATATTAGTTTGCTATGTTGATACGTGGAAGATAAATATAAAAGAATACATCTATATTTATGCTATACATTGCTATGTTTAATAAGGGTGATTAGAAAGGAAAATAATTACCAGACATATTATATGATAGCATTGAGTTATAATGTCGTGTGAATGCTAGCGAGGGAAAAAAAGAGAAGAAAAATTGCATGATTCTCGAGTCTGCCAAATGGGCGGTGGCTATGCTTAAAAAAAAAAAAAAAAAAAAAACGGGCGGTGGCTATGGATGGAGGGAGAGAGAAAGCAAATTTTATTTTTTAAATTCTAAATCAATGTCCATGTGCAAGCTATAATTGAAGATGAATAGAAAAAAAATTGACGTGTCATATCAGTAGTTAATGTGGCACAATGAAAACATTGAACAAACGCCACATTAGTAATTAATGAATAATTAAGGGTGTGTAAGGTAACACTTCAATTTCTTTATTCTTTTGTTTTTTGGTTCCTTGAAATTAAATAAATAAAAAAATCTGTTTGTTAACATTAATTAATTTTTTTATTTTTTGAAATAGAAAAGTAACCGGAAAATAGATTTAAAATAAAAACATAAACTATAAATTCGTTTTGTTGATCTCTAAGCCCTCATTCTTCCTGATCCTCCTCCATCATCAATCGTCGCCTGCCTCTATGACAAGCAAGCCTCGTTGCGTTGCCATCATCGTCCAGCTTTTGCTTGGTTGGCAAAATCTGTATATTATAATTGTATCGTGAAATTCACAAGGACTTGTTAGGGAGAAACTTTCGTTTTTTCATAAAAAAAAGGAAAAAGAAACTTTCGTTTTGGGTTGGTTCTTTATAGCTTTGGACGATACATGTAGGAGAAGGAATTGTGGTGTTGGTCCTCGCTATATAATTTTCTAACTTGTGTGAGGTTGAGCCATTTCAACCAAAAAAAAATAAAAAATAAAAAATAAAAGTGAGCTTGAGCCATTATTATGCTCAAAGGGTAATACTAGAAATAATTGATTTAGTGGTGAAATGCATCTTACCGCAAATTCAAATGGGGTTGAGCAAGAAAGGATGGGGTTGTTTGGGCAATTCAAATGAATCTGTCACTCTAACGACTGAGTCTTTATCTGTTTGACTTTGTGTATGTATTTATGAGTCTAGATCAACTCCAGTCCTTGCGTCGTGGCTCTTAGGCATCACCCACAATTTGTGTCATTGTCTCTCTACTCGAAGATCACGACAACTTGCGAAATTGCCATGTATGGCATCGCTGGCCAAGAGGTACACTAGATCTAAGGGTTGCGGGTTGCCCATGGTCGGCGATGTTGAATCTAGGCTCGATAACCTTTTCGACATTGAGGGCCTAGATTCGACACGCTATGCACAAGGACATAAGGTAGAGCATGATGGTTTGGGGATTGATGCTCGGAATTAGGGATGAGCATACTTTCAGGTTAGAACTTTGAATTGAGGCAATGGATTGGTGGGATTCCGGCTTTTAAAAATTAAGAAACCTGTTTTGATCGGTAGGTTCTAAGTTTTCAATAGGTGAAACTTGGATTTAAATAAAGTTTTTGTGTTTTCCTATTTTTACACGATCTGTATTCCACAACATTTGATGATGAGTATGTCATTTGAAACTATTAGTATGAACTTTCATTTCATGATCGAGACTTTTATTTTATAAATATTTCATAATCTTTATGTGTCTAAATATAAGTAAAGCAGCAGGTTCAACCCTAGCACGGTTCGGAATGATATTTCCGTCTGTCGATAACGAGCTTTATCAGGATGCTGTCCATCCATGAAGCAGAGATTGCATAATTTTATTGGAGGGACTCGCCTCTTTTCTGTTTTCCCTTTTGGTTTCTGAGGAAGATGCCGTAAGTAAGGTCCAAGAGGAACAACTCCCAAGGATAATAGTGAATGAGACTTGCCATACATTATTTGCTCATCCTAAGTACTCCCAATGTAGCATGATGTGTTATTTTCGCTTGGGAATCACAATTCTACAGAGATGGACGTAAGGTGCAGCGAGACATTCGACGCAGTGAATGAAGACAGGCATGTCTACTGAAAACCAGATTCAAACCAATCTCATAACATCAAAGGGACACTGCATGCAACTCCTTAAAAGAAAGAAAGAGAGATTGTATGTTGCTTGGTCGATAGCATTTATATAATGATTAAGGTGAAGCGGTTGCCATGTGCTTAGCTAAAGTCATCTGCAGCTGATCCTTCTGGGCTCCTTCCACCCTGTCAACAATCTGTCCTCCCTTCACAAACATGAAAGTCGGCATCGCCTCCACGGCGTACTCTTGAGCGACCGTCTGCAAAAGAATGGAAAGTCATTCCTTCACGAGTTCGACAACACTTGCAGAGCAGAACTTAGACAGCTAGCCTATCATCTATTAAGACAAATTTCCATCATTCATATAGGCCATGGAAATGTATTCCTCGGATTATTTTACCTCCAGCTCATCAACATCAACTTTCAGAAACAGAACATTAGGGAATTTCTTGGCCTGCTCAGCTAGGAATGGTTCGATCGTACGGCATGGTCCAGACCATAAAGCAGTGAAATCGACAACCACCTGTTTCAAACAAAAAAGAAACAAACAAACTCGGTGACCATCATATGCATTTCAATTCTGACCAATTCGTCACCAAAGCTACTGGCGTTATAATATAAGACGCTACAGCAGAAACATCCTGGAAATATTTAATCGGCAGTTCAATGGCTCATGTACACGAAGAGCTTAATCAGCCACACTGACTCATTTGCTCATTCTTCCACTAAATTATACTGAAAGAAAAATAATACCCGTACTATCACCCAAACAAAGTCATTTGCCATAAAAAATCAGAGTATTTACCTTCAAAAGCCATACAACTACACTAGTCATGCCATCTGCTACGACTACTTTCACGCACGGAAGTGAACTAGACGACGGCATATCGCATCGACAATGCCAGATTCACGTGCAGAGCGCATGAAAAGATCCGAAATTTATTACCAGCTTGTCGGGTTCGTTGCTCTTGGCGATCTGCTCCCTCCACGACTCGATGCTGTGGCAACTGATCACCTGACCCTCTTCCGCCGTCTCTCTCTCTCTCACAAACACGCGGGCGCACAAGAAGGAAGGAGGAAGAACGATGAGGGAGAAGGAGAGAAGGAAAGGAAAGAAGGTGGCCATGTTCAGTGGGAAAAGTCGTCTTCCTTTCCATGTGTGAAAGTTGGTGAACTTTCCTTAAAATATGTACGACGCTAGCTCGCGTTTGATCCTGTCGTTTTCTCGTAAATGGCAACTTTTCCGCCGACGGATGAGGATCGTCTCCCTCGCTGAAACGATAGCCTCGTGCGCAATTTGTCGCAATCGGCACTTCAAAAAGAGAGTGAAGCTAGTACAAATCTAAGCTCTCTTCATTTGGTGGAAAATATGTGAGTTTTTAGAAAATATTTTTTAGGAAGTCATTTTTAAAAAAAATGTAATTATTTTTTGGGTGTGCGGATGAAACTTGAAAATGAAGTGGAAAATATTTTTTGTTAGTTGGTAAGGAAAATATTTTCCTTTATATACTCTTTTTCATTTATTTTATATTATAAAATGGATTTTTCATATCTTTTAAAATTTGATTTTTAATTATTTTTAATTTTTAAAATCTATTATTAATTTTTTCATATTTAATTTTCTTTTCATTTTTCTTTATTTTCTATTTCCTTCTTTCTTGGTTGGTATTTGGTCACAACGATGGCCCTTGATCGACTGCCTATGAGCCTCGAGCTCGCTGACGAGCATGAGGCTCACCGTTTGCTAGATTGGCTAATGTGAGCATCTAGCTCGAGGCTTGCTAGATTGATGAGCGCGAGCTTAAGATCAACAAGTGGCAACAGCCAACGACTAGCCAAGAAAGAAGAAGATGAGAAACAAAAAATAGAAATAAAAAGAAAAAGGAAATTAAAAATAATTTGAATTTAAAAAGAAAAAGAAAATATAAAGAATAATTCGAATAAAAAAAGAAAAGAATAAGAAGAAATGGGAGGACGAAGTGAGGATTTGTAGAGGTGTGAGATAAGAGAGATTAAGTGAGAAAAATGTTTTCTATTTTTCAAAAGTAAAAAACATTTTCCCTTAATTTGGAAGACTTTTTTCTTTTCATGGAAAAATATTTTCCTCAAGAAATTCATTTTTTATGAAACGAACGCCGGAAAATCTGGAAAATATTTTCCCAGAAATTATTTTCCACGAAACAAATGGAGCCTAAAATCTAAAAGATATCGTTTTACAAAAGAATTTGTATAACAACCTTAACCCAAAAATAATTTACTCAAAAGCAAATGTACTCTAACTAACCAAGTACTCTCGGATAGGACCAATGAAATTGATTTATCACATAGAAAATCATTCTGTAGAGTCAAGTTCCACTCATCCGAAAAATTCTTTCAGATAACACAACGTGTTCTAAAGTTAAGCCTCCATTTATTTTCCGAAAAATGAATAATTTAAAAAATATTTTCTCATCGGAATAATTAATCAATGAAAAGTATTTTTATTATTGATAATAATTTATATTTAAATATTTTAT
Organism: Eucalyptus grandis; assembly: GCF_016545825.1. Classification (NCBI taxonomy): domain Eukaryota; kingdom Viridiplantae; phylum Streptophyta; class Magnoliopsida; order Myrtales; family Myrtaceae; genus Eucalyptus; species Eucalyptus grandis. The sequence continues at coordinate 37,798,288 of NC_052620.1, read as the reverse complement.
GATGAAAATATATTTCATCAATTTATCTTTACAAACCATTATTTTCATCAATTTATCATTACAAACCATCCAAGTGATTATTTTTGGAAAAATGGAAGATTTGAGTAATCCCTAGGGGTGTCAATGGGTTGGGTCGGGTTTTGATGTTACTCGACCCGACCCAAATCATAAGGGTCGTATACTATGACTCGACCCGAAACACATTAAACCTGTATTGAAAATTCTGGTCGAGTCGGGTCGGGTTTTGGGTTTTTCTCTTTCTTTTCTTTATTTATTCTTTTGTTTTTTGGTTCCTTGAAATTAAATAAGAATATAAATATTTTTGTTAACATTAATTAATTTTCTATTTTTGAAATAGAAAAGTAGCCGGGAAATAGATTTGAAATAAAAACATAAACTATAAAAAAATAGTTATTTGTTCTTGAGAATAATTTCTAGAAATAAATCATTTTTTTCTTTTCTTTTTCTCTTTTCTTCTACTTCCTTGTCGCTCGTTGCTCCCCGCCGTCTGCTGCCCCCCTCCTCGTCGCCGGCTGTCGGTGACCGCCGCCGGTAGCCGATCATCAGCCCTTGCCATTAGTCCTCGCCGTCGGCTAAAGGAGAAACACGAAGAAGAAGAGAGGGAAAAAGAAAAAATCTAAAGAATTTACTATAAAATTAAAAGAAATTTCAAGTCATAAAAAAATTTGTGAACCATAATAAATGTATTTCTATTCTTTTACTATTTCATAATAATTTTTATATAATTACCAAACGCGTTTTTTTCTTAGAAATTGTTTCAAGGAATAAAAAAAAAAAGACAATTTCTAAAAGAAGAAAAATTATTTTTCAGAATAGAAATGTTACTAAACCCACCATTAGTGATATTACAAATTCGTTTTGTTGATCTCTAAGCCTTCATTCTAGGGGTGATCGGTTCCCGGTTCGGTCCGGTTCCACCTTGGAACCGGGAACCGGACCGGGAGCACCGGTTCCCAAAATTGCGAACCGTGGACCGGACCGTTTGGTCCTAGGACCGGGAACCGGACCGGACCATTGGTTCCGGTCCGGTCCGGTCCAGTCCAAAAAAATCAACTCTACTTTTTTGCACTAAAGAACTAAAGAGTGACCGCGCTCTTGACCGATCAATTCAATTCGATTCTCGGGCAATTCAACAAAACTAATCACACGTGCTCCACGTGCAAAATATTCAAACTTCACTTATGTGATTCACGGGATCTCTTGAAGTCTTAGTCCCACGTCGAAACTATCAAAGAGATTTTTTCTATAAATAAAAGAGTAACAAAAATGATTTTAATGGTCTCTTGGCCACATAAGAGGTTGCTACCTCAAATTGCAATTTTGGTTGCAATAAGTTATCATGTTTATATGTTTTATTAATTCTATGTATATAAATTATATATAAAAAAATTTGGTTCGGTCCGGTCGGTCCGGTTCGGTTTGGTTCCCACCTTGAAACCGGGAACCGGACCGACCGGCCACCGGTTCCAAGATTAGGAACCGGGGACCGGACCGCCGACCGTGGGAACTGCCCAAAACCGACTGGTTCGGTCCGGTCCGGCCGGTTCCCGGTTCGGGCGGTCCCGTTGCACACCCCTACTTCATTCTTCCTGACACTCCTCCATCATCAATCGCCGCCTGCCTCTATGACAAAGCAAGCCTCGTTGCGTTGCCATCATCGTCCATCTTTTGCTTGGTTGGCAAAACCTGTATATTATAATTGTATCGTGAAATTCACAAGGACTTGTTAGGGAGAAACTTTCGTTTTCTCATAAAAAAAGGAAAAAAGAAACTTTCGTTTTGGGTTGGTTCTTTATAGCTTTGGACGATACATGTAGGAGAAGGAATTGTGGGGTTGGTCCTCGCTATATAATTTTCTAACTTGTGTGAGGTTGAGCCATTTCAACCCAAAAAAAAAAAAAAAACAGTGAGGTTGAGCCATTATCATGCTCAAAGGCCCAAGGGTAATACTAGAAATAATTGATTTAGTGGTGAAATGCATCTTACCGCAAATTGGTTGAGCAAGAAAGGATGGGGTTGTTTGGGCAATTCAAATGAATCTGTCGCTCTAACGACTGAGTCTTATCCGTTTGACTTAGTGTATGTATTGATGAGTCTAGATCAACTCCAGTCCTTGGGTCGTGGCTCTTAGGCATCACCCATCAGCGAACCCACAATTTGTCATTGTCTCTTTACTCGAAGATCGCGACTACTTGCGAAATTGCCATGTATGGCATTGCTTGCCAGGAGGTTCACTAGATCTAAGGTTGCCCATGGTCGGCAATGTTGAATCTAGGCTCGATAACCTTTTCGACATTGAGGGCCTAGATTCGACACACTATACATAAGGACATAAGGTAGAGCATGATGGTTTGGGGATTGATTCTCGACATTAGGGATGAGCATACTTTCAGGTTAGAACTTTGAATCGAAGTAATGGATTGGTGGGATTCTAGCTTTCAAAAATTAAGAAACCTGTTTTGATAAGTAGATTCTAGGTTTTCGGTAGGTGAAACTTGGATTTGAATAAAGTTTTTGTGTTTTCCTAATTTTGTACAATCCGTATACCATAACATTTGATGATGAGTATATCATTTGAAACTACTAGTTTGAACTTTCATTTCATGATCGAGACTTTTATTTTATTTAATATTTAATAATCTTTATGTGTCTAAATATAAGTTGAAGTTAGCAGATTTAACAAGATATAATGGTCATTAAATGTGATGATTCATTATAATCGTTCAATTAATGATATAAGTGGAACTTAAGACCAACCTTAGAACTTATGACGGGGTAATATGAGGTTCTGAAGTATAATTTCCCAAAAATAAGGATTTTATTCTAGCAGATAAATTCCAAATTCTAAGTGAAGCTTGTATGGAATATGGAACTATTCACCCCTACTTGGAATTGGGGCTAACGGCTTAGTGCCTTGCTTGTGATAACAGTGAAGCAGCGAGAAGGTGTGCGAGCTACTGTAGGGATGTCCTAGGAGGTAGAGCTGATTGTTGGGGTGGCATAGCTCTCCCCTGTGCCATTCTTGCCTTTTACCACCATAGATATCTACTGACTTAACGATCGAAGGGTTCCCGTGGGCATAATTCCTAAACTTCTTTATTTGAGGTGTGTTAAATTTACGTGCTTAGAAAAGTTTATAGCTAATTGGTTGCCACGAAAGACAAAATAAAATGTAAGGATACACATACCCTTTTGGTCTAATTTACTACTAAGTCACTATGAAATTAATCACTAGAGTTTGTTCTAGTGGCCATCGTTTCCACACGAGTAGGGGAAGTTGGGGGTTTGAATTCTCATATTCTCAAGGGTGATTGGGTTGGAGCCGTTTTAATTTCAAATGTAAGTTTCAACATTTACACCTTATAAGACAAATATTTAAGAGTGGGTTGAGAGTTATAATGTGACAACAAAAAAAACATGACTATGGAATTTATAAAATAAGAGCTGAGAGTTAGGATAGGGCGAATACAAAAAAAGTCACTATGAAATTTTTAAAACAAAATGTTATGTGTCAATGATATGAAATTATGAATTTAGTGGTTGATATACCATATTAGGATAATCTTAATGCGTAAATTTTAGTTTAATGTATAATATATTTCCTAAATTTTTAATTCATTTAATGTGATATTTGAACTTTAGTTAAATGTGCAATATTATCCTTGAATTTTTAATTTATTAAATGTGATCCATGAATTACATGAAAATATTAAATATTATCATTTTATTCATTCAAATTTCGGCACATCATTAGATATTTTTATATGAGAATTAAAGTGAATATATATATAAAAATTTAATAATTGTATTAAATAAATTAAAAGTTCACATTGCATATTACTCTAAAATTTCAGAAATCATGTTCAACAAATTGGGTAAAGTTCATGGTATCTTGTGTGATTTTCCCTTAAGTCGTATTCACTCCCTTCGCTCGGCTGCTACTCACAGAGGTGGCGATCCTCCCCTTCGCTCGAAATTCCTCGTCGTTCGGCCCGTCGCCGGTCGGAACCCGCAAGGCCCCCGAGCCGCGCCGGGAGCAGCAATCGCGATCGGCGGTTCCCGGAAATGCCGCCGAAGAAGGAAGCGCCCGTGGTCGTCGACATCGAGAGCAGCGACGACGAAGGCTCCGTAGAAGTGGTGAGACGGGTCGCCGACGACGACGACCGTAAACCGGCGATCAGCAACGCGGCGAGAATCGCCGCGATTGCTCCGCCTCCGCCTCCGCCTCCGGCGGCCGCCGGCGACGGCCTAGAGTCTCGAAGCTTCTGGAAAGCCGGGAACTATGCGGTGGCGCCCGATATGAAGCTGGCTTCCGATTCGAGTCCGTTTCGGTCGCCTGTCGGCTTGTGCATGCGGGCTAGGTTTTGTGTGTGTGTAAGTGCTTGATGCGATTTCTTTCGATGTGCAGGCCTGCTGGAATATGCTCGTGTCCATCCCAAGTTTCTTCACTCTAACGCGACTTCTCACAAATGGGCATTTGGAGGTGATTTTTTTTAGTGAACTGTAGTAACGATTTCGTTATCCACTTGTGTTGTCAACTGGAAATAGCGTGGGGCACATACATTGCTGCTTGTGTATGTTTCCAGTATTTGCTAATCAGGAGCTTAGCTGGAGATTTTAATGCAGTTTTTGGGGCATTGATGTTCATTAGGTAATGGTTATTGTGTTTTGCTCCTGAAATGTTTCTTCGTTCTCAAAGATGGGCATTTGCAAGTCAATTTTAAGTGAACCGAAGAAGATGAACTTTAATGTATGTTTATCTAGTGGTAGAGCTTTTAATTCGTGGTATGTCTGTGCATTGAGCACTGTCAATGGTTGAGCTCAGCTGCGTGCTTGTGTGGTCATTCAATATTTGTGAGTAACTTGATGGTGCTTATGCAAATTGTTGTATGTTGGCGACTGAATTCATGAGGTCAATGATGGACGTTTGCTCTTTCTGACTTAGTTTCATTCGTTGGCTAAAATGGCCACCTCTTGTACAAACACTTTAATTGTAATGATTTCTTGAGGTTGAAGGTACATGTCCCTAAAACTTATTATTCCCATCTCAAGGTCAATTTTGTGAGGTGATTGTGAGATTGTATCTTTTTGTTTTTTCTTTCAGCCTTAGGTGGAGGCAATTCTTCTTTTCGAGAAAACTCACATGGTTTGCATGTATGATATTTTATATGGTCAAGAGATATGTTAGATATACACGCCTTTCAATATCAAAGCATAGGTCACGAGTCGAATTTTGAAAATACCTCTTGTTTTATTATATCTATTACTCTCTGTAGTTGTGTCTGATTTCTTGTTTCACGATTATTTTGTGGATGTGGTTACGTTCACATAAGGCCCTGCTTACATGTGAGGCAGGGTGTTAAGAATTATGTCATATATACATCGGTCTATTTCCTGGTTGTTTAAACTTTTGAAAAAAGGGTACGTCAAACAAATAATGAAACTGTGAGCATTCTGATGTAGAATCCTTTTGGTTATCACCTTTATATGATAATTGGTTGCTTATGGGGATGAGGGCTCAATGACTTTGCGATTTGCCCTTTTGGCATATTAACGCTATGCATATATAGGATCTTTGGCAATTCATTTTACTAGGAAAATGAAAGAAGCCAAGAGAAACAAAATTGCTGTTTTGGTTGAGATTCTTATTCAGGCTTTAAGCAAAAGTGAGAATGTACAAGCAAGTGTTTTATATTGGAAATATTTTTCAATGGGAAGACATGAAGTGGGTGGCAAGGGGAAGTTCGTTTATTCAATTTCCATCCATTTCCTTCATCTTTTATCAGCCAAAAGGAGGAAATATGTCTGTCTGTCGTTATTTTTTATTCAGTTCCTTTGCATCCATTAATCAAACATGGGAAAATTTTCCACCACTAAATATTGCAGCTTTAACGTGTCAGTATTCGAAACATTAAATATGGAGTGTTTTTCCTCTACCCTAGAAACATCAAGGACTCTTCAGGTAAAAGTTCATGTAATTTAAACCAGCTTACAGATACAGTCAAAAACTCGTATCTCATGTCAAAAGATGTCATTGCATACCTATTCAAGATCTGCTTTATTCTATAGTTTGCACAGTATTGATTGGGCAGAATATGGCACAAGTACAGATAAGTGTTAGTACACTATGTAACTTTTTTATTCATTTGTGAGGATTTTATTTTACAGTTGCCAAACAGGTGATACTCGTTTTCATTTTCATGAGGTTTGTATATGAAGTTAGAGAGATTAATCTTGATGGGGACAGGTTTATATTTGATGTTTGTTATTTAGTGTGGATGAAATTCTTAGTTTCTATTAAGTCTTCATCGGTTCACCTTCTCATCCCTCCTTTCTGCAGCAATTGCCGAGCTCCTGGACAATGCTGTAGATGAGGTATGCAAAAGAATTCTCTCTTTGGAATTCTTGCTTTGGGAACAGTTTGTAGATTCTTCTTATGTGTATGAATTTGTCTAATAATCAGCTAAATACAAATCCCTTGATAGCAAAAAGCTGGAAGAGGGGAATCTTTGGTTTGTTCTTTTGGTTATAAGCATAATTGAAACTGCAGAATTCTAATAGTATCGTTTGAAGTATGATATTGAAATTGCATTTGCGCATAGTTGAAACAATTTAGGCATTTAAACATTGGTCGAGTAAAAATCAAAGTACACTTAGGCAGCTTTTCTTTTATTGATGGATGTGTCTTTAATTTACCTGAGATCTGGTTGCTGATGCTGTTCTGGTGAGTTTATGACCAGCATAAACAGGGATTACAGGACAAGAGTTGCTCTAAAAAGTGTTAGTACATTTGTCATACTTACCACAATACCGAGGCTATTGCCACAATGCTAACTTCAAATCATAAGTGGACAAACATTCATTCGTGGATAGATTCCGAAGGAGACAAAACAGGTCAAAAATCAATTTAAGGAGATAGCAAGGGGAGAGAGGGAGAGAGCATGTGCACTAAAACTAGATATCGTGAATAAACGATGGGTTGACCTTTGCGTCGATTTTTTTGACTCACATTCACTTGAAGAAGTACCTTCAATCCCCTACTGAGTGATTTGGTATCTTGCTCCTATGAAACAATTTGTTGATTCTTGGTGATGAATGATAGGTTTTGGTAGTTAACCGGCAAGATTCGCGTGGATTTTAACTTAACTGGCGTTTTTTTTTTCTTTTTGGGTCAAAAGGAATCTATATTGTTCCAGAAATCCTTTTCTTCGTTCATCTTGAATGTGCTTTTCTAGTCTTTTTCTTTGTGCTTGGCCCAATGTTATTTGCTACTTATGTTCTTCAATGTATAATAAGCTTCGTCTAAAGATGCTTTTCTGGTTCCGAATTGCGTACTACTTTTACCTATTGGCTCCATTCCATATGTCATATTATCTTTTTGGTTGAAAGCATATATGTTGCTATATGCCCTTCTCCATTCATCTTGTCTGTGCTTTTTCAGTCCTTTTCTTTGTGGTTGGGCTTGTGATTTTGAATTTTCTAGTTGACTTTACTGTTCTAAAATGTAGTGCCTATAGGCTTAGTCTGACTATGCCTTTTCTGGTTTTGACACTGTACTACCTTTACCTTTTGGCTCTATTGCAAAGTCTCATCTTATTTCTTAATTTGAAGGGTGGTGCTCTGATCAATTTTTACTGTTGATACAGTGATGTTCGATCTTGTTGATTCTGATTCTGTTCTGTACAGGATCATCGAGAACATTAATTCCAGTGCTGCAAATTGCTTGTATATTATGAAAAGAAAAGAATGTTCTGAATTATGAATCATTGAGTAAACAGTGTAATTACCTAATATCGAGAATCAAAATGAAAATTCCAAGAGATCGGGACCATTTTATATTCTATGTTGTTGATCAATGTTGGCTCTCTTAGTGCTCTGTCTTTTTAAATGTCAATATTGTTAGCTGTTACACTCTAAAAGGCTTTCTTTGGTAGCAGATTCTTTCTTGGGAGTTATTTTTGAAATTTTGTATGTGGCATTCACTGGATCATAATGATTAATTTGATTTTGATTTGCACGCTTATAGATTCTATTAAGGAAATAAAGAAGGGTTTTACAAAGAATTATGCATTTTCAAATGATGGTTGGGACTGATTGAGCATTTCCAATATCATTCTTAGATACGTAATGGGGCAACGTTCGTGAAAATTGACAAAATTGATATCCTCAAGGACAACTCCCCAGCATTACTGATCCAAGGCATGGGACTTCATACTTTACTCTTCAAAATGGCACTGTATGTATTTCAGATAAGTTCAAGTTATCATTTTGCCAACTATGCAGATGATGGAGGTGGAATGGATCCAGATGGTATCAGGAAATGCATGAGCTTGGGGTATTCTTCAAAGAAGTCGAACACTACGATAGGACAATGTAATTGACATGAACTGTTTTCACTTTTTATTAGCCGGTGATCTAATTGAAGGATTTTTCTTTTGCTTTAATCCTAATTTTATTATTCCTCAAGCTCATTCAGCTCTTTGGTCCTTTTGCACTGAAGTTTGTTCTGGATCAATTATGGAACCAACATTGAGGTTCACTCATTGGCAATTCTGACCGAATTATTTGAGTGAAATGCTTGCATACGTCCAGTCTAAGGTAGAATTACTGGTATTTAAATCTAGGGAAGTGGATGATATATCTTTAGCTCCTAATGTCAACTATGTTGAGATCTATGAATTACATTTACGCTTCCTTTTGTGATGATCTCTAGATCCGCGTCATGCCTCTGCCCTCGTTTCTTTGGGGACATAGGAAACTGTGCTTGTAAAGTAAACAGGTATTGTCATGGCTGAGATTATTGAGCTATTCATGGCATAAGCAGTGGCCTTCATCTCCATCTTAGAATATAGGATCAGGCAACCAGTATAAATAATTACTAGCATTCATCACTTACAATGTGCATAGGAAAACCAAACTGACGGTCTCCTCTCATTTTGCAACCTTTCGATTCCCTGAAAGTTTCCATTACTTGTTCTAGCATATTTCTGATTTCCTTTTAGAGTCTTGCAATTTCTGTCATACTATTTGCCTTTTTGTTTGCTTTATATATTATTGAACTTAATGGTTGTGTTCCCCACTCATGGTTACGAGGATGTATTTCCAGATGGAAATGGATTCAAGACAAGTACAATGAGACTAGGTGCTGATGTAATTGTTTTTACTCGTGCTATTCGTGCTGGGTAATTGACGCTCCTTTGTTTACTGTACCCTTTGCATTATTATTTTCTTAATAATGGGTGCTGTTTGTACAGACTTTATAGTTCATTTTTAGTGGTACTTCGGTACTAAGTTATGCTTTTATTTGTTATATATATTTCCATTTTGGTAAGTTATTGGTGCCATGTGGTTTCTTTTTTATCAAGTACATCTACGTCTAAATTGATATGTTATTTACTAAACAACACTTCTTATATTATATTCAAATTTTTTCATCATTCACAGTAATATGTTATATGCACGAGTGTATGATGTAAGTCTTTAATTCTATTCTATTAATGCTAAGTCCCTTCTTATGTCAGATGACATGGCATGTAAGCCCTGCAACATAGTTTGAGTGGCTTTAACCAGTATTTAAGAATTTGGGAACCATAGGGCAATCTTTCTGAAGGTTGTTATAACTTATTCAACCATATTGGATCTGGTGTCTTGTCTTGTTCTGAAGGACTGTTATTTATTTGCTTCAAACTGGTAGTTTGATATGTAAAGTCTAATCTCTCCTCTTGTGACCTCATTCAATTTCCTTTTTCCCTTTTCCATTGAGTCTTTCACTAAGTTGGTCGAGGGCTAACTTCTTCAAAAGTTTGAGCTTGTGTATTATGCTGCCACTTTTATTTTTTATTGTACCACTTCCTGAGTTGTAAGCTGATTAATGGAATCTTAGCATTTGCAAACTATAGATACAAGCCTATAAGAAACAAAACTAATTCTAGTTTATGACTCGATCTTACCTCTTCCTAAAGGGGGCAACTTGCTTGCAACATAATTTCCCTTTCTTAGCAGATTGATAGGCTTCTCTTCAATGATCATCAAGTTCAACTTATTAGAGTACATTAATAATTAAATCGAATTGCTAAGCAGTAGCTTCACTTGAAAAAATACTTCCAGAATCAGCTCTTTTTTTTTCATTTTCCATATATGATGCATAGGAATCTAAGTTGTATTTGTGTGATATTAGGAACTTATGCTGTAGAGCACCTGTGCATATTTTCCTTCATTGTGAAGAATATGTCATAGAGTCTTGAATCATTTATGAATTTGGTCTCAGCTTGGTTTCTATAAAAGGTGCTATTTTTTGAATTCATTTTGAGGCAAAGATTAGTTCGTGCCCTGGAAATCTAATTTTTATCATTGACTTCTCTTTACTTGCTCAGTTCTTGGTCTGAGATCTACTAGTACTTTTTATTAGAACCTAATATTTTCTTTAATGTTCTTATAGCCGAGCAACCCAAAGCATTGGGCTTCTATCGTACACCTTTTTGAGGACCACCGGGCAGGATGATGTCATTGTCCCAATGGTGATTCTTTTATTTCTATATTAAGTTTGCACTCTGAGGATTTACTTATTCATCCTCGTTAGTCCTATCTTGCCCCTACATCATCCATGTCTCACTCTTAGCACTTTGTATCTATCTGTGTAACAGAAACATTATGATTCTGATTAATTGCCTGATTGGGCTAGAAATATGCTTCAAGCTTCATTGGAATTTTGGCAATTAACATCAGCAGAGGTTGGCACTGGTTTTTGGAGCTTTGTTAGGTTCCTACAACTTAAAAAACTTAAAAGATTAATTGCTCTATCATTTTGTTAGCGGAAAGCAAAGTTGAATGCAGATGAATTCTGTAGATATGTTCTCTCCATGGAGTGTCTTGAAGTAGGCCAGTTTCTTTAAAGCTTAGCTCCAGTGTAACAGGCACATGCACAGAGTGTACATAAAATGATCTATATGCCCACAAGTTTATCATAGCAAGTGGCTTTGCCATTTCAAATTTGTCCTTGGTGCTTAACTTGTTCTGTAGCAATGAGGGGACTCCAAGTTTGGAATTACTAATTGTAGACACCTCAATTTTGACTAACCATGGGGGAAAGACTTGGGAACTGAAGGAGGTGAAAATGGTCAGACATACCCAACCATTAAACACCCTTGCCCTTCCAAACAATTTGAGTCTGCTCATGCGTCAACAGAGAAGGAAAGGGAAGAGGAAGGAAGAGAAAAAAAAAGGGGGGTGTTGTTTGAGGAGAAGATGCTAGAATCAAATCCAAGTAGAAGTGCGTGTGTTCTAGTACTGTTTGTTCTCTATTTCATTGAGAGGGAACTTTGAAGAGCAGACTTGTGGATGGAGATGATGCAGTGCTTTGTTTGCATGGTTGTGTTGTCCATAATTTGAGCGATGATTTGGTTGTTTCAGGAACTTTTAGCAAGAAGTTTGCATGGTTGTGTTGTCCATAATTTGAGCGATGATTTGGTTGTTTCAGGAACTTTTAGCAAGAATTTGTAAAGCGGTGTTCCTGTGATGGTTGCTAATTGTTGAAAATGGCTCTAGTTGCCCATTCTGAGGTGTGTGAGAAATGTGCAAGGACTGGCTGTAAGATGGTGCAGTAGAAAGTGAGAACTACTTCTAATCAGCTTTGATTGTAGGCTCTTAGGTAGTATAGCTACAACTGCCACTCAGCATTATTATCAATGTGTGGGCTTCCAGAGGGACTTTGTGGTTTAACCAAAATTTTGGAGAGATTTCAAGCTTGTCTGGATAGGCTTTTACTTTTTGCTTAATCTAGATCTTGTTGCAGTTTTTCTTAGTCTTGAACACCTGAAAGTTTCATGATATACAAATGTTGATGTGTAGATTTGCAATTAAATTTTTTAGAATTTGGATAATATGTTAAATTATGGTGGGAAAGCCAAAAAAAAAAAAAAAGCAAGCCTTTTGCTTTTAAAAAGCACAAACAAGCAGGCTCATCAATCAGTGTCGTGCAACATGGGTAACTATGGTTGTCCTAAAGATGAGTATCTTTGCAGTTACTCTCATCATGATCACCTGCTTTTCATTATATTCATTAATCGATTTTTTGTTTTGATTCAGTTTTGGTTTTACATATTTTGTAGATAGATTTCGATATCTCTGGTCACTGGACTGAACCGATAATCTATGGCTCAAAGAATGATTGGTCTGCCAATTTGCAAACTATCCTCGAATGGTCTCCTTTTGCATCAAGGGGGGACCTAATGCAACAGGTTTATCTTTTGTTTTTAGCTTTGTGTTTCATTTTTCTTCCCAATGCTATATGTTTGCAATTCCACCTGCTCTCTGCTGCTCCTTCATCAAGGCAAGAAATTTAGTTTCCTAGTCTCACTTAAGGGTGTAAATTATTTGAACCAGCTTCATGGAGATCAAGTGTACTACTAGAATTGGACTTCAAACTCCAAGTGATTACAATAGGTTTATGAGTTACTGGAGTTAAGTGATATGAAGCTTGACGTTGAATATCCTCAAGCTACTCGAACTTGATAACAAACAATTAAAAACTCAAGTAGCTTTCTGGCAATGAGTAGCTTGCAAGTAGCTAGACCAAGCTTGCGGTTGCACTTTTAAATTTCATTGTATTTGGTTGGCAATAGCTTTATATGGTTGAGGTACTGATAAATGGGATGTTTATCTTCTTTGCTTAATGTTAAAGGTTATGGAGGTGGGATATGGTCTCTTAGTAATTTTCTGACTAATAATTATTTTGCCACAGAATAGGTAAAAAAAAAGGCATGTAATAACGTTCCTTGGTGTATGGCAATGATGGGGAGGTCTTAGATAAATTTTTAGGACCACATAAATTTTGAATGTCAAAGCATTCCTATATAGTATGCAGTATCAAGTGAGGGGAGATAGATAAAATCTGGCAACTGAAAGTCTGACAGTGGAATTTAGATCCTTTAGAAGTTTTATGTTGAGAGCCTGAGTTATCAAATGTGGGTGCAATATTTCTGAACGTGTCCGATGCAGCTGGTAAGTTTTGACCCCTTATGCATTGAAATTCCTTGAGAGGAGGAGAATTTTGTTAATTTTGAGTTAAGCTGATTCTTCTGAAAGCTAATTTGCTGCAACTACTCTCTGGTTGTTCCTGAATATTGAATCTTCTTTTCCCAGTTCGAGGATATTGGGTTACACGGAACCAAAGTCCTTATTTACAATTTGTGGCTGAACGATGAAGGCATATATGAATTAAGTTTTGATGACGATGAAGAGGTATATATTGCATGTGGGAAATATGTTTTCCATGTGGTATCTTTGTGTGTTCTATATCCATATTGTCAATTACAACCTCTTTGGCCTGCTTTTGTTGGAATGAAATTTTGGAATTGTTCAATTTTGCAAATCGATCCAATGGAATCATCAGGCTCTTTCTCTGTACCTCTGGCCAACCAGTGATGATTTATTTATTTCATATATTTTTTGTGCTGGATATTTTGTAGGACTATAGATCTCCATGTTACTATATATTTTAAGAGAACACTCGAGCCTGTCTGATTTGATTGTGAACTTTTTAAAAGCTTCCATTTTGAAATGAGCACTTTCAAGGGGAAGTTTGACTGTTGGTCCCTTATCTGAGGCATGCACTGTCAAATTGTCTGTTGGCATTATTTGTTGGGCTGAAAAGACTGAGTTATCCAGAGAAAAAGAGTCACTTTTCTAGGGCATTCATAGATGTATAAGTTCAAGTAACTACGAGTAGTTTGGACTACTGTTAGTTTCTGCTGTTCCTATAACTTCTCCAAATCCAAAATTTGTACAGGATAATGAAAGAAACTCCAAAGCTTGCCTGCAGAACCTGTTATTTTTGTTGAACCTTGGTAGTGCTGGTTTGGCCAGTTTACTTTGAGCATGTATATACATATCTGATGTATTCTTTTCTCATTCTTTTTCTGGTTTCTTTTTGCAAAATAATACTTGAATCCATGAATCATTAACAGTCTTTAAAATAGGATATCATGCTGAGAGATGAAGCTAATCAGGGAAGTGCGACAAGTTTAAACAAACGGACAGCTGCAGTCCAAGCACATATATCTTACCGGTTGCGCTATTCATTGAGGGTTGGTCTTTGACTTTCTAAGTTCTCTATCTTGTTTAAAATATGGTATTTGTTCTCGTGCCTCATTTATATTATATGTAATAACTGGTTCTTCTCCTTAGGCATATGCTTCCATACTATATCTCAGAAAATTTACGAACTTCAAGATTTTATTGAGGGGGAAACCAGTTGACCAGTATATCATTGCGGATGACTTGAAATACTCGAAGGTTGTATCATATAAACCCCTAGCTGCGGCAGCATCAAAAGAGGTAAGATGCATGATGCAACTAAGAGAAAATGAATCTTCTTGTGGTTGCTAGATTGTTACAGTTACTAGAACTTTGTTTGGACCAACTTTTGCCTTTTATTTCTATCTTAATTCATGTTTTTAGCAATTGAAATTTGACTTAAAGAACACCTCAACTTTTTCCATAAGTGTCTCGGCATATAAGTCATTTGAAATCAGGGGAAATCTTTTCATAGGTTCAACAAATAATTATTTTCTTTTCTGGTTGAAAAATCCAAATATTGGAGGGAAAGTGGAATAAGTAATTACTATAAGTAGAGAGCCAAATGCAGACTTAAATTCTTCCCCAGAAGTGGCTACAAAAAGCAATATGAGCCCAACAGCTGTATCTTTATTTCTGCTCTGGTTGTGCAAAAGATTGCCGCCACACCACATTGGATCTCCATCTGACAGTAGCAAGTGGGTTACCAATTTCTTTGTACTAGCTCAAGTCAATTTATTTTGGTAAAAGTGTACAAGAAACTCTTTTTAAGATTGAAATGTCATTTGCTGTCCTACTAGATGTGGAGTGTTTCAGTGAAGAACTTAGAGGAGGGCCTCTTGGCAGAGTTGCTGGAATCACTTATGCATGAATTTGTCACAGTTTTACTTAGCATAAAGGAGATTTATGAGAAAATTTTTTGATGTATTTGGTCAAAAAATTTCCTTGCCAATTGTCTCAGTGTCTTGTTATTTAAGCAGTTTGTTTGCTCATACACTGCTGTGATTTTCTGCACCTTTTAGTTTCATCTTTTGGGTCTGATTCCTATTATGTTAGCACAGTATCTGGTTGTGTCATCACTTGATCGTGTTGACTAGTTGTAGACCTGTCATCACTGTGCATGGTGTGGTGCAGGTATTTATCAATAGTCATAAAGCAGGTGTTTCATTGATGCGTGATGTCAAATTTGTAATTCCATGAATTCTACCCATTAGCCTCTTTTCTCTTTCTCTTTGACGTACTTATACGATACTTTTGGTTGTTCTTTTGATCGCAACAAACTATCAAAGATTTCTACCCAAAAAAAAAAAAAAAAAAAACTATCTATCAAAGATTCCTTTGCTTGTAACCTTCACCTGGATTTTTTTTGGTTCCTGTCTAGGTCAATCACGGTCAATTAGTTTAATGGTTATGATTAGTTGAACGTCTGACGTAGCAGGTCTGTGGAACATATGATTTCTGATGCTATGCTCTATTTTCACGGCTCCATATGTCAGAGTGCAAATAAAATACATTTTCTGCCTGTGTTGAGGCAATTGTTTCCAGAAAAGTTTGTGGATGTCCTCAAGGGGTTTTAGGGATCTTTATAAGTTTTAGCATAATTAGTTTTAGTATACTAAGCTTTTAAGGAGGGATTGTACTTTAATGCCTTTTTTCTTGGTTTAGGTTGCTGTGGAAACAACCATTGGCTTTATAAAAGAGGTTGATCATGTTGGAATTTGTGGATTTAATGTGTACCATAAGAATCGCCTCATCCGGGTATGCTCTTTCAATTACTCGATCAACAAATTTGCACTTTATATCCTGGGTTTCAGTGCCTGCTACAATGCATATTGATATGGAACTGCATTTGATCAATCTGCGGATGTTTTTACATTTTTCAAGTAACTGAACATTTTCAGAAACTGAACTCTAAAAATCTCACGACTCTTTTATTCTGACTTCAGAAAAATGTGCTTGCATAATTAGGGAAGATAATTAATTTGTTTTAATTTCATTGTGAGTTGTTGTTATGTCCACTGTACTAACTGAGTTTCATACATTCTTCAGCCTTTCTGGAAAGTCACCAGTGATGGGTCTTCAAAAGGATACGGTGTTGTTGGTATTGTGCTTACCATCTATAAGCTTTCATCAAGAAATATCTGTTGGAATATTTATTGTTTACCAGATTCCTTTGATATATTTTAGGAGTTTTAGAGGCAAATTTTATAGAGCCTGCACATGACAAGCAAGATTTCGAGAGGTCATCATTATTCATCCGACTGGAAGCTAAGCTGAAGCAGATACTTTCAGAATACTGGTTAGTTATTCTTCTTGTAGTCACTTTGAATGGACAATTGTGTGTTTATAATGTTTCATGATTGGTTGAATGATGACTGATAATTGTACCCTCAGAAAGTAGTGGATAAAAATGGCATGTTGGCTATCAACTGCCATTTTGTGCTCTTAAGCATATTTCTAGAATTACAATTCTCTAATTCTCATTGAGTCTCAGATGATGGTTAAACATTTTGCTGTGGAGTGACTGCTTTAAAATTCTTGGTCTATTTCTCCACTTCACGGGTTATGGAAGCCTCTGGAGAATTCTTGGCTATCCCATCTCTTCCTGCAGTAGTTTGGAAAACATTTGTTTCACTGATGTATTTTTGCTTCTCTACTTAAACCATCACTGGCATCACTGAAATGCCTTGTCATTAGGGAACGTTCTTCATCACTCATGAGGGAGGTAAAGCTCGTTATGAAGCTGAATCGAAGAAAAACTTTGGGTGCTGTGTATAGGATTAAAATTCATGGATCTGCATTTGTAAATGAGTTTCTTCCTTTCCTCAGTTAGGCCGGTCAGTGGGTTACTTCATTTGTTAGTATCTATGCCTGTTTGGCTTTGGCATTGTGCTTCTTGTGGGTTTTGGTATTAACATTTTATTGTCTATATATCATTACTGTGGCCTTTGTTTTCTTACGGCAAGCTAATGTCAGTAGTGTTCATGTTATTTTGACCTGATGGAGATTGTTCTGAGACAGGAAAAGTTACTGTCACCTTATTGGTTATCAGCCTCCTGGTTTTAAGGCGCAGAAGGTGCAAAAGGGAAATCTAAGTCCCATGGGGGTAGAAACAAATGCGCAGAAACAGTCCAGAGAAAGTCATCACTTGGCCAGTGTCTATGAAGGAGTGCAACTAAATCCATCAACTGTTAGTGTTGCTGCTAATGTCAGGCGGGTTTCCATTGATGGGCAATCTAATAATCGCAAAGAATTGTCTGTTAATCAGCCCATTGTTGGATCTGCAATGGTAAGTGGGGTAAAGATATATGTTTCCTTTAATACAATTTGTCATAACTGCATGAATTTCTAAAGAGAATTTAACTATGTGCTAGTTATATGGGGATAGGTGTAAGCAAATTTTATGGATTTGTTATCTGATAGCTGCACATATGCTGTTTGGCAATGTCTGATTTCCCTTCTCTGTTATGTTACTCTATAATGTCACTAAAACTAAAATTAGTAATGGACTAATGGGCTGAAGTGCATGTATTGAGGAAATTATGATAGGCATGGTGAATTAATTTCTTTTCTGCTTTCAATGCATAATGTGGGTATTGCATTTACACACCTATCCATTCTCACAACTTGGTATGGATTAACAATTGAAGTTTCATTGCCAATTTAGACATGATGTCATGGTTAGACTGCTTTCTGAGAATGCCTTGATTATTACTTCGTGAAATGCTTGCATCGTGGTGTCTTATAATACATAAAACGGACATGGTGGGGCTCATTATTTTCTGTGAGAGTCGTGCAAATTCTTAGTTCGTCCGCATAGGTAATGATATTCTTTTGTCTGCCTGTGGAAGATCTCAATAGATATCTCATGTCGGTTCATAAAGTTGGAAATACCTCGTGATCCTGACAACAATGATCTTTCCAACACAAAAATCGAAAATTCTCCAATCAAAATAATTTCTATCTGTAAATTTATCCAAAGAATCCAGATGCAGAAATGGTTATAGCTAATATGATATCTTTCTGGATATATATTATGGGATCAGAAGGTGTGTAAGGTGATGTGGGTATTGATGTTACGGACAGCTTTTTTTTGAGGGACTTAGAAATAAATGGTGTTATAGCTGTTTTGGTAGGTGAAGGTGTGCTAATTTGAGTTGTTTGAGCAAATCTAACAATTTCCAGTCACTTTTAACTTCACCTGTCAAAATGGGTTGGAAGATTTGATTATGATACCTCAGGAATTAGAAAAGAGAATATGATTTGAAGAATTATTATGGGTAGACTATCCATCTAACTAACTTCTTTTGGAAGAACTGCTAAATGTTTGATTTGCTTTTCTCTAAATGCCACTTGATTCACCTTCTAGATCTATTGATCTTGTATTTGTTCAATTGTTTTAAATGATAGAGATTTAATACTGATTCTGGTATTTACTGTGGGGGGTAAGCACCCTTCAATTGCATGATGGTGATTGGCGATAAATTTAGATGGCTTCTGTAGATTATGTAGTGTAATTCTCTCAAGCATTTGTGATCATAGTTCACTAGTTCATGTGCTTCCCTTTGTAATCAAAGTAACTCTGCAATTGTCCATTCCAATCTTTACCTTGCTCACGTAAGTTTAACTAGACAGATGAGTAGATTTTCACTCTTCATCACTGTGGATATTATGATAGATATGATGCTTTCATCTTGAAGTCACTGAACTGTATCTTCTTAATGGTCTGATATGCATATTGCAGGGTTCAGAAAATGCATCAACCAATGGTATTGAGTCGATGTCCTTAGATCAGATCTGTGATGAGAATTTACAACTCTTTATGAGGTACAGTGGCTTAACGTGAGTTTAGAAAGTGGGTGGAAATTCGTGTTGTTAAAGAAAATGAGAGTTTGTCCCATTGTGAGTATCAACATGCACATTCAATTTCCACAGACATCTGTTTGATGCTATGAAGTAGATCAAGTGAGGTTTAGATGAAATTCCGACCACTAATGCATAATTAATCCCTCTCCTATCTTGATTGGGTATATTCACTCTTGGTTACTGGTTAGGTTATATGACTGGCTAGGATATAATGGGATGAGGGTTTTTTTCTTTTTTTCTTTTTATATAATATTTTGCTTGGTAAATGGCCAGTTATAACATGAGACATTAACATCTATTGTCCAGACTGTTTGATGCGCTGTGGATAGGACCTTGGAGATGTCAGATTATATTATGAGACACGATCATTTAAGGTTCTTTCTAAAGAAAGCTGAGCCCTAGGGATGGAAGCGGATTGGGTTTGGAACAAAGATTTGGGACGACTTACCTGGTCCCATGCCCATCACAATAGTTCTTGAATGTCTTCCAAACCTGTCAAGGGTCTTAATGTTAAATCCCAAGCCTACCTCACTAAATTAATCAGGTACCCATAAAACACCAAAAATCCCACTAGAATATTTTTAAAGAAACGAATTCTCTCACAATAAATATGTAATAGAGCACCACAACTTGGTGACCACATTTGTTTGTTCAAAAGCTATGTGCTAGATCTCCAATTAGAAAATATAAGAGTCTCAAGTATCGGATTGTAAAAGTTTAAGATCATATACTCTATTACAATCTAACGACGTGATAATGAGAAGACTTAAAATGTGGTTTTTATAGGAGAAATTCTATTTGGGCTTATCCCGCCTAACCAAGTATTTATTGGGCTACCCAGGTATATATCATTAGGAGACATCATCAGACCCTGGATAGAACAAATAGATCCTATTGGGGCTCTATATCCAGGCAACCACTTGTAGCCTTTATACTTGGTTCACCACTAACCACTAAGTATTGATGGTGAACTTATAAGTGATATTGCCACATTGTTTTCAGTGTGCCCAAAATTTTCCTTTATTCCGACCTGCCTCTAGGCTTGAAAAGTAAAATCAGATGATTCCTCTAGCAGTTTTGATGGTTACATTCTTGATATAATTGCTTTTATGCAGGCTTCAGGGACACAAGGAGAAAGAGACTGAGCTGCTAGAGATGGTATTTTTTTTTTTTTTTTGGCATCCATATTTTGTTCATGCAGTGTGACTAGGTAGTTGGAAAAAATCCTGTTGCTGTTGATATGCAATTTATACTTGTCCTTGTTCACTTGGAGTAGATACAGAAGGTGGAGAAAGAGTTGGAGGAAACTCGGAGGAAATGTGCATCTCTTTCTTCATATATAGAGACTCAAAGGAAACAAAATCTATTGCAACAGCATGCTCGAAAAGTCTAGGTATTGGGAGTGCTCCAAACAGAGTCGGCTGGTAAGTTTGGTTTGTGTGGGAGTTTGGTGCAATACATTTGCCAATTCCCATGTGTAAAAATTAGCTAGACGTAGAACCTCACATGTACAAGGTCATTGTCATAAATCTCAATGATTTTCCACTCCTTGCTTTTGCGTTTCCAAAGGGGGTGTCCTTGCTTTCGTAACAATGATTTAAAACTTACCTAGTCTTCCCTTGGGTAGTTCCATTTCCTGTGAAGCATGTGCACGTTGATGCGTAGAAGAGGCACATGCTTGTGTGCTTTTCCTCTCAGATTCATTGAATATATTATCCATATGTGTAGGCGTAGTTCAATTACACATGCCTTTTCTCTTGCTTTTGTGGGCACTTTTCTATAGGCGCTTAGGGCATACAACCAGTAATATCCGTGCTTAGGGTGGAACATTCTTCCATGACATTTTTAAGCCAACTACACATGCTGCTTCTGCCTTTATGATTTTTTTCCCCTCTAATTGCAAATAAGGAGCCAAAAGCTGCTGCTGCTACTTTTTATCGGACTGGTCACCTCCTTGAGGTTTATTTTTCTCCCCCAAGGAAGATATCACCCAGCACTTTCGTTTTTGCGGAAAAATGAATATGGCTGAATTTGATGGTGAATTTAGGTCCTCCTTTCGTAAGTACAACCCGTGCAGTTAAAGTGTATTCAGAACGTATCATTACATTTTGTAGCAGTGTCCTTTTTGGGGCAATTGCAGCAGTATAATCTTATCGATTCTTTTTTATTCGTCAATGAAATGGGATTGCTGCCATACATGCATCGTCAGATGTTAAACAGAATTGTGTAGTTTAAGCGACTTAAAGGGGAGGCTTGCCTTCTCTCTCCCTCTCTCTCTCTCGAGACTGCTCACCATTAAGAGTCCTGGATTTGCATCGTCAGTTTCGGCACGACTGTCTAAAAAAGTAAAAATAAATCACTTACATTCACACTTCATTCAGCTCGCAGCAAAGGTCGCATGCTAATCATGATTTCAACATGGTCGGACCGGAAATACTAGTTTTCTTGAGGAACCATTTGCACCGCAAGAATACATCCGAAAGAAAAGACCCACGTTCGAGGCCTACCACGTTTTGTGTTTGGTATGAACGAATTGGCCGGCGTCGTCTGCTACTGAACTCTACTTAACTGGGTTCGCCCAGATGGAAAGCAGGACTAATCTGCAAGCAAAATATAGACTGTTGCAGCCACTTTTTGGTGGGGGAGTCGCTTCTGCTTGGAGCCACTGAACCTACATGTCCTTCTAGAGGAAAAAGAACAAAAAAGGCCAAAAAGCCATTCTTAGCTTTGATTTCACACGCGGCTCCCCTCAAGCATTGCCTAGCAAATGGTTAATTTCTCTTTGTTCAAAGAAAAGCCATTAGTGGATTAGGTCATCTGCGCACATGCAGAGTCGCCAGAATCGAGTGCCGACAGTAGAAGAAACGTTTTCAATTTGACGCCCGGCGTCCTAATATTAAACTCCGGCAACAATCATGTCACAGCGCTTAAATTAACGTTTCTTCTTCGTCATTTTCTCAATCTATTGCAGATCTATCAAGATCTCGCTCTCGCTCCGAGATCGACAAGGGCAGAATTCTTCCCCCCCATCGGGATTCCAACCTCCCCAGAATAATTAAGGAGAGATTAGTGGGTGATGAGCGTTCATTAAAAATACAAAAAAAGCTGTAACCTTGAGAAGCGCAAAAAAAATTTCATCTTTTTGACCACGCTAGATGGTGAAATAGGAGGAGGATTATCCCCATGCGTTAATATTTACCTGGGCCTTTTCATCGGATTCTGGACCAAAGATTCGGACACCAAGGGCTTTTTTTTGCTCGTTTTCCCACCCCCCCTTTATCCTATTCTAGATTCTGAAACGCGCTTCTCTCGCTAATAATGTTTGTGACTTTATCCTATTGCACGTCCATTGACTAGCTCTGTATTATATATATGCCGCATCGCGTGTCTACAGATGTCGGGACCGGGACATAAAATAAGGGGAAACCGTAAATAAGTCGATGGGGGGAGAGCGCGTGAAGATTTGAGCTCGTGACTTACCTCTAGTACGATGTCGCACTACTAGAAATTTAAATGAAAATTGGAAATGCATTGCATTCCATTGGAACATGCTTGAATAGTGTTTGCCGTCAACGCTTCAGTGGTAGATATATTGGGGTGCTCTTTCGCTGGATATATGAACAGGCGCCTCGCTCTCTCAAAAAATTAAGTTTGGATAAGAGTTCTAACCTCGACTCAATAGGATGCCGAGCGAAAATGCTAAATAATCTTGAAAATATGAAAGTTCTCTAGCTAATAAAGCGAGGAAGTACTTAACACTCCTCAAATAATATAGTTGGTGAATTTAGGAGCAATCACTTTTGCAAGTAAAAGTATTAAAAAAAAAAAATGTTAAATTTATTGCACTTATATCAGTTAAGTCATAAATCTTTCAATTATATCAATTGAGCCTTAAATCTTTTGACGATTTGTCAATATATGCCATCCGGCTAATTTTGGCTATAAATCGTTAATATGGATACTAATCGTCCTATGTGGCATGATTAGTATTAATGTGGACAAATTTAACAATTTTTACTATTTTTCTTGATTTTCATTGTGGCCTCCACTAGGCGAGGGCTTGCAAGCTCTCACCAGCCGCCAGGTCCGCACACGAATTGAAAATCAAAACGCCGTGAACTTGCCAATACTCTCCTCACCGATGTCCTCCGAGCCAAAAGTTCATGGAAATTTTCCCTCTTGGAGGAGCGCATCACCACGTAACCACTTATGTAGTAGATATACAATTACATGTAGTAGATATACAATTACATGGTATGGTAGGCGCTGTACCGGTGACATGGGGATTCACTTTTCGCTGCTCTGAAGAACACTGCAAAAACAGCGATCATAGGCGCATCCCCAAAATGCACAAATCCTTAGATATCACTTCGCTCTCGGTCAGGAGCAAATGATGATGAACAAGGCCTTTTTTCTCCGCCCCAACGCAGATAACATACGCGGAACAGAAAGTACGGTGCGCAAGAAGCCTTGCAGTCCTTCCAGAACGATGCAGTCTGCCATTCCTAGGACAGAGAATTTTACAGAGGGCGCGCCAGTTTGCATATGCATATACGCACAGGACAAGGGCCCTTCTTGCGTTCTCTCTACTTCTTTCAACAACAGTTAGCTCGAGCATTGTCGGGACCACAGAAGCGGAACACGCTACAAAAGAGAAAAGAGGAAAGGAAAATTTTTACCTGCATTATTATCCATGAGGGGGCTGGAGGGGCGGTGCTGAAGATACCTATACTACAACTGCATTATTGGCCTCACCCTACTGCCGCCAGCTGAAGATGCCACGCTTTTTTCTCTGTTTCCTTTCATTATACAAACCCCATAATACAGAAGGAAAAAAAAAACAAAGGCTAGAGCGACTAGCTACATTATTAGTTCTCGCGTATGAGCTTTCCGAATCTCATTGCGATTGATTGAAGCGCGACCGTTTTATCTTTTCGGGAGTGCTGTCTTGAGCTTTCTTAGCCCGACAAAACCCGACTCGGGATTGAAGCGTGTGGAGCCCCGAAGATGAAAGCCTTAGCAGGATCGACCCTGTTGATTCGACCTCTGCTAGATCAATGCGGGGGATACTTTGATTGACATGACCATGAGTCATGGATCGTGGACTGGATGCAATTATAACTATCGAATTTTGTGGGACCTGCATGGAATCCGCATGATCGATAACTATAATTGACTCGATTTACCTTAGAAGGGTGAAGCCAAGCATTTGCCTAAGACTAGATGCCTAAAAGTATCGAGGCTAGAAGTAAGAAATGAAAGCCTTATCGGGATCGACCCTTGTTGATTGGACCTCTGCTAAGTCAATTTTGTGGGATACTTCGATTTACAAGGCCATTAGTCATGGACCATGGATCGAATGTAATCATAACTATTGAAATTTGTGGGACCACATGGAATTCACAAGATCAACAAACACGATTGATTTGGTTTACCTTAGAACTGGTGTAGACAAGCATTTGCCTAAGACTCCATGCCAAAAAGTATTGATGCTACAAGCAAAGAAATGTAGAAATACGTGAGCTCACCCAATCATACACCAGCTGAAGGTGCACATTCGCAGTGCATGGTTGGACAGCTCTATATTTCCTGGATAAGAAGTTCACACGAGTTTTCGGTGTCGACCCATGTATACTCGAGTCCTACTGAAAAACGACAGTGTTTTGTCTCTGTCATAAGGAAGAAAAAATGAGATCAAAAGTCGTATATCCATCTGGAAACTCGTCGTGAGTTGTGAATCTCTGTGAGCTTTGTGGAACTCTATTTCTTCGATGAAAAATGCTAATCGATGCGAGAGAGATGTAATTAGGGTTTGGATTGACATTAACAATATCAGCTGGTTATAGTAATCATTTCACTGAAAGGCAAAATAGCTTCCGATTGCCATGTTGGTTCCCTCAGCACTTCTCCTTCCCTTTTCCCACTTTTTCCTCTTCTGGTTCACTCGCGGATGGGAAGAAAGAGACTTGAAGGAATAGGCGCTGCGCAACGGCCACTGCGAGAGTTACTATTATTGTCCACACGACACATGAAGAAGATCGACAGTGAGAATACCTATGTACATAATCAGAACAAAACAATAGGACAGAACTCCATCGACACAAACAAAAGGTTCTAAAATCTTTTCCTCTCTTTCTTGTCCACCGTCTCTAGCTACGATCATATATAATCCGTTTGATCTCCGACAACTCTCCATCTCGGAAGCCATCGATGAACTGTATGGAGTAGCCCCACGAGTCCAAGCGCGTACACAATTGCGTTCACGCTTTCTCTTCAGAATACTCGACTCATTCAAGTGATTATCAGGTATTTTTCATGTATATATATGCAAACACTGCATGTGTATATCTAATCCAGTTTAAGCAAGTATTTGCATAGTCTATATACACGCACGAGCAG
Organism: Eucalyptus grandis; assembly: GCF_016545825.1. NCBI lineage: Eukaryota > Viridiplantae > Streptophyta > Magnoliopsida > Myrtales > Myrtaceae > Eucalyptus > Eucalyptus grandis. The sequence goes on along the minus strand of NC_052620.1, from coordinate 37,772,929 downwards.
AACTCGGGATGCTTGGTTTGGAAGTGTCAAAGGGCGCTTGAGAAACTTGTAGAATTAGCTGCTCGATGGTATTATTGGGAGATGCCAGCTTTGATGGTTAAAGCGATGGCCCCACTCTAACCCTAGCTCTAATCCTAATTCCTAACCCAAGCCCTAACCCTACTTAAATTTTATTACGCGACACGTATATCACGCCATACATCGATATGACGTTATTTGCTTTAGCTTATAGACACACACCGAAAATAAGGTAAATTAATTAATATCACGATTAACCGTGAGCTAGCAACCATTTATACATAAGATGGTTACATTGTTAATAAAAATTATTTTCTCAATAATTGGTAGACAAAATTTCTTTTTCAAATGCAGTGCTAGCCCATTGCTTTGTATTTCTTTGTTGTTTCTTTTTTATTTATTTATTTATTTTATTTTTATAATCTCCAATCCATAATGGAAAGACATAAGTAAAACATAGTAGTTGATCAAGAATACACTTAATGACAAATTTAGTAACACCAATCTCCTGTAAAATTTATTTTCTCCTTACTGCCGGAGAGAGAATACAAAACCTCATAAAAATGGAATGGCTTATCAATTCATTAAAATAATTTAACTGGCACACTGCGCGCGCGCGCGCGCGCACACACACACACACACACACACACACACACACACACACACACACACACACACACACACACACACACACATATATATATATATTGGTGAGTCCTACTCTACTCCTATTCTAACTTTCACTTTCAGACTTTTACCCTACCTCTTTGCAGGGCGTGAGAATCAAAACCTACACTTAAAATTAAATCGTCTCCATTCCAATCACCCCGAGAAGGTGGAAATTCGAACCATCCACTTCCCCCTTCCATGATGGAAGGGTAGCCACTGGAGCAAAACTCATATATAACGACTAACTAATCCTTTTAGAAAAGCTGTGTTTTACCCCATTTGCCTTTTTTTTTCGTTCTTATGTGTGTAATTTTGATTTGTGAACCTAATACATTCAAACTTTTTATGACAGTAGATGTAATGTGAGCCCTACATGAATTTGAAATCTCGAATACACCGACTCACGTGCACATGATGCCTCCAAGAACGTCTCCATTGCCAGTGGTTTCGTCCTTCGCCCGTGCACATCAACATCGTATGGGTAACAGTTCCAATAGTTTCGCTACTTTTGTCTTGGAAATAGTAGGTAATGATGAATATTCCAGATCATATTCTTTTTGTTGGACAATTTATCGGAGTGTCCTTCACGCATAATAAGACAATGAAACATACCACTTCTTATCTTTTCGAATTTTCGAAGAACATTAAATGGGACTTAAAAAATTGCACCCTAGAGACACTCCAAAATATCCACCTGCTATTATAAGTGGAATTTGTGCATCCACCAAGTTTTAGATCTTCAGTCCAATATTTGCGCACCCAATAAGATGCGCCACTAATTTATAAGTTGGTTCCTTCGCTCCAATGATGGAATTTGGTTGATCAAGTGCTTGTTTAGTTAATTTAAGGTTTCTTTATCAAATAGGATTGTCGGAAAAAATCATCATGGAACGTATCAAACAATCAAAACTTTAGTATTTGAAGTGAGATGAGAACACCGAAACTTCGGCACTGAGCAATGAGCTTTAAGATATAACCATGTCTCAATGCTGTTATAAGGGACTTATTGATCTACCAAACACTCAAGGGAACAAATTCTCACATAGTGTCGTGTTTTTGAAATTTCCTCCAATTTAGGCCCCCATTTGGTCGAATTGCCCATACTTGGATAGATCTGGGTAGTTCCAAGTCAATCAAGGCGGCAATGGCCGAGATCTAGGGAGGCCCTAAATTTGGACGAGGATCACAACCGGTTAATGATAGCCATCTACCCATATATCCCAATTTGACAAGAGAATCCATTGAGATTGATGCTACACAGACAGTGACTGATTGATTCCAAGGTGGGCCAATTCTCACCTTGGAATTGGGAACCACCCATGAAGGGTGGATTCCACAAATTGGGAAGCAGGAATCACCCATTGGTTCCTGCTCCCTCCCGGAAACCGAACCACTGATGGTGTGGTTTTTGAATGGGTCCATAGAACCAGCCATGCCTTCCAAAATTGCCTAATCCCCACCGCAGAGAGCAGAGAGTGACCGTGTTGAGACTTGAGAGGATTCTTGAAAGAGAAGAGACTGAGATGAGATGTCTGTGAGCATCAAGTTTGCTTATTGAAATCTGAAACCAGACTGGTTCTCATGGAAATTGGCTGGTTCAGTCTAATTTTAGGCGGTCTGGATGATTTCGTGTTTTTTTGTACATCCCAAGTTATAGAGAGAGGTGATTCTTGTGCGGAGGTAGAGAGACAGGGAATGACAGTAAGAATCTGATCTTGCGGAGCGAAGCGGTCGGAGGTGTCGCAGCAGCAATTTCGGGCAAAGGGCGGTGCTGCAGACGGGGGAAGGAGAGAGAAAGTGAAGATAGACGGAAACTGGCTTCGTTATGAAGTATGGCTAGGGTTTTTTTCTCGGGTTCTGCTTTTTCTAATGTAAACTCATACTTAGATGATGTTAGCGTGGTGATTATTGACCAATCAAGAGTCATATTGGAGTAGAATACAACTCTCTATTCAACCACTACAACTAAATCAATCACGCAGGGACTAGTTTGCTGGTTGCAGGTATTGAGGGAAACCAACATGAATTCTCCTAACACTCGCAATATCCTTAATTGGTTGCCACGTGTAAAATCGCAGTCATTGTCGATTTAAGAGTGTCACGATGGTCTACACATTGCAGCTTAATTTGGATTTTTAATGTCAGGATATGGATCAAATAATAAATGTTTATTTTAAGGGGGCCTACAAGCCGGCACTCACCTAGGTTATGTTTAATTATTTTACCATACCTCAATTAAATTTGTGCAAACGAACGCTTAGGGCTAACTAACATCAAAAGACCAGGAAAATTACTAAAAAAAGTTTTAAAATTATTTACCATGGCCATTTCAGTTCTAAAATTTTCAATTTGGTTATTTTAATCCTATATATTTTGATGATTTATCAATATAGTTATTTCGGCCAATTTTAACAAAAAAATTATTGATATAAATGTTGACTAGCATGCGTTGTATGATTTATGTTAATTTGGATTTTTTTTTTTCAATTTTATTTAAATTGTTTTGATTTTCTTTTCTTTTTGTACTGTGGCCCAATGACCCTTGCCAACATTGGGTGAGGGCATTGCAGCCCTCACTTGAAACCCTTGACCACAATGATACCTTTGCTTATTCAGTGAGGCCGTTGCAACCTTAACCTGTGTTGCCAATTGCCATTGAGGCCATGGACCAATGTGGGGAAATAAGGAAAAAAAAAAGAAAAAAGAAAAAGAAAAGAAATGAAGATGACAAAAAAAGGAAAAAAATTCAGATTTTTTTTTAAAAAATGTTCACATTAACGTCAATCACATCTTGTAGAATGGTTGACGTGCATGTTAGCAATTTCTAAACAAAATTAGTTGAAAGACAACTATGTTGGTAAATTGTCCAAAAATTTAAGATAAAATTGGCCAATTGAAAATTTAAGACTAAGTCGGCATCCGACATTTGTACTATAGATTTAAGATTTTTTTTGATAATTATCTCTCAAAAGACTACTTCCCATTTTAGACTATAGGTCCTGTTAAGCTTATCAATTACGGTAGAACTAGTACAACATCATTTTCCATAGAAATTGAGCCCCCAAAAAAGATTATGACTTTGAAGTGCTGTCGCTTGCTAGAAGCGATTAAAGGCCACCAAATTGGAGCCATATCAAAGTTGCAATTCATCGAATCAACTAAAGCATGCATGTACTTCTAACCAAGCCTTATTTATATTCAGAAAAGGTAAATATAAATCAATCTCTACGATTCATCAGAGATGAACTCTCTCTCTCTCTCTCTCTCTCTAAAAAATCTAGGGTCTCTTCTGTACCTAATAAACTTTGACAGTTTACTGCTATGAGTCTACTTGGTGGTTGAGTGAGGTGGTTATATAGCATATAGCCCACATTTATCGATTGTATGGGGACCTTCACGAACGATTCTGCATAATTGCGCACAAATTATCATACGCCATCCAACCTATATTCATAGGTGGTCCTTCGGTGGAAATATTGGCAAACTATTTGTCCAATCTGAGTCATAAACCTACCAAAACTTCTGGAAGTTTCAGTCTCAACTAGAATTATTTGTACTCATAGCAATGCATTGTCATGTCAAAACATTATCCTCCAAGGTACACCCTAGTTACCCTAGACAGGCATGAGACTTGCACATGATGACACCTATATTATTCTACATCAATTCATCGGTCAAAGAAACTTTCATTGGTCTAGTGTTTCATTGTTCACCGCGTTTTGTTTTTTGATGAAGATACGTGAATCGTTTGATTTTACAATTTTCTCTTTCCTGTAACTTTTATTTCCAATATCAAGAATACCATTTGAACTTTCATTTTGAATTTTCTCTTTTAAAGCATGTTTAGTATGCGAAAACAAAGTACTGCTCCAAGTGAGCACAACATGAAATAGAAGGAAGAATATGGAAGAGAAAACCCTAGCGGTATCACCTGGAGATGACACAGGAAATGAATGTACCCCGTTTTTAAATTTTTTTACAAACTCGTGCGAATTACACAATTTCTTTGAGATCGGCATTGGTCCCTCTTTCACGACAATAAACATACGAGAGAATGTCTCTAAGAATGTCATTCTCTCAGATTAATCTTTGATTCATCATTCCCGTGCTTTCCCTTTTCATGGAATTGTGAAGGTGCAACCAAAAGCTACCCGTTATCAAGCCAGAAAACAATGCATGTTGACGCCAGAACCTTACATTTTTAGCCCTTGTACAATAATTGCTAACGTGATAAGCTAGGGCAATTATACTTCACAAATCATGTGCAGATTCACCGCATCCGGTAAGAAAAATAGTTAAACAAGCCCCGAATCACCTATCTTTATGTACACCCTAGCCACGTAAAGCAATGTGGTTTGGAAAATTAAATCAACATGGCAACTTGGTTTGAGATACTAAAACTACGAAGTTGTGATCTGATTTCATATGGCTAACGACAATTCAGAAAGATACGGAATTAGATGATACTGGTGAGGGAAAGAGAGGAGGGCTATAGAGAGACGGCGGGCGACTAAGAAAGGGTGCCATGCTCTCGAAAGACAAATTGAGGAGAAAGGTGAGGGAGAAAATAACTGCAGTGGGAGAATGACGCTAGTGTCATTACTCTAGTTGTCGACATTGTTGTGAGAATGACGGTGTCGATGAGGTGACAAACAATGTCCACAGTGACAATACCCCTCTCCGCAATCCTTTCCCCTCAAGACCTAGCCCTCGCGTTTTCTTTATATTTCTAATTTAATTTTCTAAAAAAAAACAGAGCCTAATTATATTTCCCCCAATCGTCTCTGCAAGACCACCCCATTCGTCGGATAGGATACAGAACATCTTGCTCTATCGGTGCCAAGTAAAGCCTCCACAAGACTTATATTTTGAGATGCACTTTGACCGCGCAAATGCATCAAAATCATTTTCCAATAACTTAAAAGGCGAAAATATGGATCCTTCTACTTTATAGGATCCGGACGATGATATGTCGCTCTACAAATAGAATTTTGGTAACAAATGTCCTGGAGGCACTAATTAAAATAATTTATCAAAGACAAGATGTTTAACATATATACTGCTCTCGTATCACATGTAATCAATAGTATAAAAATATGAACTACTCCAACTTAAGCATGCTTAATAAGTGTCCTAAGGCCTGGAAAAAAAATTAAATGTCCTGAGATCCATCCCATAAAAAAAATTCTCGAAAATATAAATGGGTGTTTGACATCGATTTCCAAAAGAAATATACCGTTTGATCTTGTTTTCTTTTCCCCGGCAAGAACATGCCCTTATCTTAATAGGTGAATAGAGCCGATTTAGAAGTAATCCATATATAATTCGCAAGTTTGGCAAAATCAACGCCCGTACAGTAGCAATAATGAGGACAATTAGTAAAAAAATTGGAGGGAGTAACTCGAGGTGTCAGTATTCAAGAAGCCCTAGTATTAAGGCAAATCAAATCATCAAAAGGAGAGAGCGTACGTACAAAAAAAAACCATAAATTAACGATTTAAAAACGTAGTTTAAGTTTTTTCCTCTCTCTCTCTCCTCCCTCCCTCTCCCTCCATCCCCCCTAGGGATTGCGAAACCAGTACGAGCGCTCGCTCCAGCATTCGTGTTGGATAACAGTTCATACATCGGATCGAGTACGTTTCCATGTGGTCTTTCCTAATTTCCTTGTCGAAGGGAAGCTGCTTCTATGATTGGAGGTCAAAACTCTTTGTTCCGTGCCATGTTAATACCATACAAAACCTGCCCATTTTCTATTGGCGCATCGAGAATCCAAGTAAAGCAGACGACTAACATGCAAGAACCGGCAAACATCTATCCATGGCCAAACATAAACCAAGACCGTAGGCAACGTGAGAGAAAGAAACACGCGACGAAATAACAAGGAAACGGCCCTGAGAGTGGCTCCAAAATTCAGCGATATATTATAAAGTTTAATGCATTTGAATCTTTTTGGGATTTCGGGGGATACATGAGAGTCACTTCGGAGAAAGATCCATCACATCCATTCGAAACCAGCAACATGCAAAATAATGTCTTGGGACAACCCATAACCCCCTCACAATGACAAAAAGATGTTCTTTCCCCATGTGAGATCGACAACCATACCGGTAAACGAGGGAAGAAAGGCGCATGCAAACAGTTCCGAACTTCAAGAACCAACCCATAACATGTAATCAAGATCGACCCAAGAATGGAAAGGCCACAAAATCCAAAGCAAATACAACAAAAAGACGATGGAGAGAGAGCACAAACAATTGAAGTTATCTCGTACACAGATTCAATGATTCCCAAGAAGGAGAAGAAAACAAAAGATGGTAACTAAAACCTATGTCTTCCACATTCTCTCTCTCTCTCTCTCTCTCTCTCTCTCTCTACCCTTCTCTCAAATGGATTTGTCAAATGATGAGCTACCATACTAATAGCGCTACTGCTACTGCAACAGCAATAACATTATCTCAAAGAGTTTGCCTCCTTTCATACTGAGTGAGAGAGAGGGAGAGAGAGCGAAAGAAGAGAGGAGAGGGTTATGACTTAGAGTTAAAATGCAACGAATGTGATGTGTGTGTCAAGATCTTGGGTGCGGGAAGAATTGCGTACCAGCCATGTATGTGCTGAGCGGAGGCGGGTACAAAGAAGCCGAGTCGAAGAACGGTGCCGTCGCGGATGACACGTGCGCACTCTCGGCGTTGGTGATGGGGGATGCGGCCGCGGTGGCTGCAGCAGCTATGAGGTCGAGAGGCTGAACCAGTCCACCACCACCACCCCCACCGGAGGAAGAGTCTCCGGCAGCTACATTGGTGTAGGAGGGGTGATCGGGTCCGTGATCATAAAGAATACCTCTGAAGACGTGACCTCCGATGTTCACGGCCGTCTGATACGCAAACTGCTCGTCAGGGTCGTCAACGGAGCTCACTTTCACGCACCGGAACACCGCCGGCGAGCTCACCTCGGCTGGGAAGTTGCCGACTAACTCCAACCCTAGAGACCAGGACAAAGAAAAGATCAATGGTACGGTCAGCGCATATATATGACACAATATATATCGTTTATATCTTTTATCATACGCGACGAAACTCATGAGCTTTGTTTTGACAAAAGAACCACAAACTTTCTGCTTCTGCAATGGAATTCCCCTAGAAAATCTTTTGTCACAGATATGAAAGATCGCATGATGAAGAATACACGCATAGACTAGGGACAAACATATAAATCAACACAGACACTCCCCACAGAGACACAGAGAGAGAGAGAGAGAGAGAGAGAGGAGCTTTCCTGTCAAACCAATCGTCAGGAATACTAAATAACAGTATGTTGGAAAAGGGAAACAGATAAGGCAAAGAAAAGGAGAAAAACCAAGAAAAGAGAATAATGGGGTCTTCAGATTTCTTATGGAGGTCGAGCACCACACACGCAAACGATACGATCCCCAGCTCGTTGGGTACTAGAAGTAATGATAATAGCTGAAAACATGTTCTTTATCTCAACTCAAGCCCACCAAATCCCTGACTCTCTCTCTCTCTCTCAGTGCGGAGAGTGATCCTGAAAGCGAAAACAGGTTGACTAATTCTCTTGCCCAGAGTCACCCAAGAAGAAGCACACGCGTGTACTTATGTACATACATATACCTGAGCTGTTAGGCCTCCCGCGATCATCCCTCTGCCGTTTCGACGCCTCGCCTCGAAGCTGCAACCGCTGCTCCTGGTGGTGGTGCTCCTTCAGGGCGGCGAGCTGCTGCTGCCGCTCCCGCCGCTTCGCTGCAGGGACCCAGGTGCTCTTCACGTGGGTCGAGCAGTCAAACCCGCGGCTCTTGCAGCAGGTCCGACAGCGCAGGTGCGGGCAGTCCTTCTTGGCCTGGTTGCCGCAGTCCTGGCAGCTGATTCCCCCTCATCCCCCCGCCCGTTGTCGCCGCCGAGGTCGACGTCGTGAAGCCTCCTCCCGATCTCGAGCTCTCGTCGGAGAAGACGTTGATCGAGCCCCTACCGCTGCCGCCGCCGCCGCTGGGCCCCACCCCGAGGCCCGCGGCCGATGCGTAGAGATCCTGCTGCTGCTGCGAGAAGAAGTGTAGCTGTTGTTGGGTTTGCGGCTGGTTTTGATGCCATAGCTCCAAACCCTTGTAAGTCGACGACGTTCCCACGTCGTCCACGTTGCTTCTCGGGTAATAGAACCAAGGAATTTCGGCGGTGGCCGTGGCTTGTGGGTGGTTGATCTGCTGATCTCCTCCTCCTCCTCCTCCTCCTGCTCCTGCTGCTGATCTAGCAGCTCCTCCTCCTCCTCCTCCTAATGGAATGAACCCAGCCATTTCGCGACGATTGACCGGACAAATCTCGATTTCGACTGGGAATTCAAATCCATATCAGAGCGCACGATCCTCCTATCTTTCTCCTCCTTCCTCCTTCCAGAAGCTGAAAAACCCTAGAAGATGGAGAATTCAAGCAGAGTTCAAACGGGTGTGGTGCGTGGGAGCGAGGTTTAATGGATTATAATGGTGAGAGGGAGTTGGGTGTGTATAATTGCTGATGGGTTCTTTTTGTGAGACACACGTCGGACGATTCTGTGGCAGAGCCTTCAATTCATTTCACCTTTCTTCCTTCTTTCCTGCTCTCTCTCTTTCTGTCTCTCTGTCTCGCTACTCTCTGCATTAAAGGGCCATGGAATTTACAGCTCTCTCTCGCCCTGCGACGCCGCCATGGGTCGTCCGCTCTTTCTCTCTCCTCTCAGTATCTGCAAACTCCTGCTACCTCCATTTAAGTCTCGACATATCCATCAAACACCATACACACACAGCACTCTCTCTCTCTCTCTCTCTCTCTCTCTCCTCTGTGTCTTTTGGTTTTGTTGCAGGTGATTGAGTTTTTTGGTGAGAGTGAGCAAGTTCGAGAGAGCCAAAATCTGTCTCTGTCTCTCTCACTCTCTCTCTCCCTCTCGCGTTGGCTGTGGATTTCATGTTTCTAATCTCCGATGAAGATTTTCAGAGGACACTCTCATTCCAATCCGACGGACGGTATGGCGCCACGTGTCGTGCGCCAGCTTTTTGCATCTTTGCACCGGAAAACCCGCTACTTTTTTTTTTTGGTGGAAAAAAAGGAAAAAAAAACACTCCAAAATGATTTATTACAACCTAATATCCTTGTCAAAAATTTGGGAGCAAGAAATGTCCCTAAGGCAACTATGTCATGATCAAATAATATCATTTGTAATTTTTCAAGACACTTATTCTTTTTCATGGTGCATATGACAAACAATAATTTGGAGATCGGATGATTTCTCACTAAATATGATTAATAAGTAATTTCGGACATTTATTAACATAATCCTTTTATAAAATGAGTTTAACTCATTCATCTAATTTTAACATCTATAATTAGCCAAAAATCATGTAGGTATTAATTCATTTTCTTTTCGAGTGTCTCCTATAATAGTTTTGCTTGCCATCCATCTTAACTCTTTGGACATGGATAAACAAAAAGTGCGACAGTTGTGCCATAATTCTTTGTAAGGTTTTGAGCTAATAATACGTAACATTTACAGCTACTTTTTGAGAAGTTGCAATGCTCGAAGTTCATTTTATTCGCCACATTAAAAACATATTATGTACATACGAAATTGTGAACATGCATTGACAATATTTACACAGAGAAAATCAAGTGCTAGGAGCTCATGAGAAGCTGTTTTGCTTAATGACATCAGCTACTTCGGCTCACCATATTGCTTGCAAATTGAAGACAAAAAGGGTTTACGTCATTGGGTTATATCTTCTTCTTCTTTTTTGGGTCAATGTCATTGGGTTATATCGATTAGCATCGGTTTCTTAATGTTTGCCAATGGAGATGTGGAGGGAGGGATGTTCCTAGGTTGCTGCCAGGATTCTCTTTCGTTCCTCAACGAAAATGACACCCATCTCCTTCTTTTCATTTTCTTTTCGCGCTGTTCTTGCTTTGTGTGTATTTTTTCTTTTTCTCTTTTTGGTGTTTTTGAATATGGTTTCTCCTTTTGATGCATGTTCAATAACTGAGGCGCAGAGAGAGAGAGAGAGAGAAAGAGAGTAGATTTGGGCAGCGAAAAAGAGGCGCATTTTCATGGGACATGTGAACAATGATCTGGGGCGTATTATGCGATGCGGTCGGAGAGGGGAACATAGCGCCACCTTCTCACCCCCGCTTTTGTTGTCTTTCCTTTTCTTTGGGGGTAAAGTAATATCTTGTTGTCGCCCGGTTTTTTCTCATTCTTTGGTTGGTCTAGAAAATCGAACGCTAGTCAATTACGAAACTTGGCGAGACCATTTATGTCACCTGTTTAAGTGTACTGTGTGAGGGTATCGGGAGTCTTTTAGGGTTTGAGTTTATTAACATGTAATTCGACCAGCTTTTACTCGAAAGTTTAGGGAGTTAAGATGTTAGCAACTAGATTAGATTCATTAACCACTCCATCTCCCACGTCAACTATCCAATGTGGGGGATTTAATGTATCATTTAATACTCTTATACATGCACCTCAACAATTAACGAAGTGTGAACTAGTTATAATATGAATACTTTGCAAGTAGGGGTAATAACATGTTGCAATAATCCCAAAATAACCGAGACGTCTCTACCATCATGGGGATTTGCCCTCAAACCTAGACACAATCCAAAAATCTCTCTCTCTCTCACACACACACAATCTTGTGCCACTACCACACCCCCATCGTGCCTCCATTACTGCCCAATCCATTCGGTTGTTTAATCATCTCTATTGCTCAGTGCACCTCCCTCCATCTCTTAATTAAGACAGAGGGAGCTTGAGGTGGCCACAAGTGGTAGCCTAATCTTATTTAGTTCAAAGTCTTTTGATAATTTACTAATATAGTTCTTCTGGTTAATTTTAATTAGAAATTGCTGACGTGGACAATTTTTTTTGCAATTTTCTCAAATTTCTTTAAAATTTTAGAACTTTTTGAAAGTTTTCTTTCTTTTTTTCTTAATCTTCCTCCACTGGTCGCTAGGCCTTAGCAATGGTTGGTTGAGGCTTACCAGTTCTGGATCTAGTGAGGTTGCCTCTCGACAGCCATCACCGAGGTGCAATGACTAGGGGAGGAGTAAGAAAAAGAGAAGAAAAAGAAAGGAAAGAAACAAAAGAAAACATTCAAAAAATTAATAAAAAAATTCATAAAAATAAAAAGAGTACAAAAATTGTCCACGTTAGTAATTTCTGATTAAAATTGGCTTGAATAATTATATTAGCAAATTGTCAATTTTGACAAGAAAAATGTTATGATTTTTTTCCCATTGAGATTTTCCTGCTCTTACCTAATAGGACAATACAAGTGCAACTTTGCTTCTGTTAAATAAACTTTGATATGCATGCTATATTCCTCTTGTGCGATCAAGTGCCGTGATATATCCCAAACATATTCCTCTTTTGTTAATATAATATGGCGATAATTTCTGATAAAGCAGAGATTATATTCTTATAGGCTTTTTTTCTCCTAGATATTTGAGTGATACATTCTTTTATTGTATACTTCAAGGACACGTGTTCAGTGATTAAGAGGGGACTTCCTTATTACCTCCCTCTACACGATTATGATAAATAAAGCTCATGTAATTAAGCCCAAATTAGAGAAAAAATTAGGGATAATAACATAAAATATTTTTGAACTTTGATCCAGTGTGCAAGTAATCATTGAACTTTACTCCAACTTTACTCAAATATGTAATGTAGTCCCCGAACTTTTAATTTATTTAATGTGACTCTTACGGTACACATTAAATTTAATCATTGGATTATATGCAAATGTCTAATGTCGTGTTTGAACTTGAATTAATAAAAGCATAATATTGAATATTTTTATATAGTTCATGGATTAAATCAAACTTGTACGAAAGGTCCATGTGGCACATTAAACAATTTAAAAATTTAGAGACGATATTATCCATTAGGCTAGAGTTTATGAATCACATTAAACAAATTAAGAATTTATGAATCATATTACAAGCTAAAATTCATGAATTATTTATATCATTTTCCCAAAAAAGTAAGAATAGAAACAAAGCAGTACAAAGGAATCAAGCTATGGCGGTATGATGAATAGAGGGGATGAATGCCGATGGCGACTCAGCCGACCTGCAATTCCGGCGTCCGAGATTTAGGTCCATCAGCAGAATCGTAGGCGTGTACAATTCCAAGTTGGCTTTTGCTAAATTAAGCATCTCATTAGCTAAATCCTTGGTGTGTTTTGATTACTCTCTTTTCCCAAAATAATGTTTGGACAATAAAGTCACCATTATTTCAATCGCCATCAGTTTTGTAATAATGGGCTCCCGCAGCGCAATTGTTAGGCAGTTTTCCTATCAACTTTTTCTGTGCAAAAGTTTTTTATTTTTTATTTTTTAAAATTCAAACATATAGGACTGGAGATCTATTGAAAATTCATAAAACGCTCTGCAAATCCGTGAATTCAAAGTTTGGTTCGTGTGAGTGGTCCCAACTTAGTAGCTTGCACAATCGAAGAAATTCGAACGAATGATCTCTAATTCATGAACTTGAAATTTCCCGATATTTCAATCAATTGCATCAATCTAATATCATTCAATTTCAATTTGGATCTAATATCATTATTTGAAAGTATTTATACCTTAGTTCTAGCAAGGCTGCCAAGTAATTGTTCTTCTTCCTTTTCTCCTCGAGAACAACCGAACTGGAATGCTCCACCATCTTCTTGCTATTTATCGTCTTTTAACACATAAAATTGCTAATTTTCTCCACATCTATTTTTTCGGAAATATATTTTTCGCTTTTATCTTTCCTAAATTTTATATAAATGGAGATAAGGAAGTTAATTTTCCTAAACATTATGGTCAATGTCACGTATGACTTTGTCCTATTTGATTTTTTTCAAGAACTGTAAAATATTACTTCAAATGAAAAATAGTATTAGTGGCACAAAAAGTGCAAAATAGCAAAAATACAAAACAACTTTCGATCTCGAATTTTGATAGGAATATCAATACATATGCCCGTTGTAAATGATGACAACCACACGCTTTTAAATGCGGATAATATATTAATTTTAACAGGGGAAAACATGACATTTTTCTATGCCATAAAATAAAGTACTTCATAGGGGATAAACCTCCGTTGAATTATCCTACAATTTTCAAGGAAGAAATTTAAGCACTGAGATACTTACAATCATCACTTTTGATCGGACGGAGTATTTTGTTTTCAAATCAATTTGTGAATTTTCGAACTCTTGCCTTACTCTTTGGTCATTTTTAGGTAATGCATTGTATGGAGTACCTAGGATTTACGTATATAAATTTGTGGTACCCTCTTTGTTAATTAGACAATTGACCACATAATTACAACTCTTTTTTGCAACAACCTCATATTTTATGAGTTCTACATGTACCTGCGAGTTTACTTTTCCTTGCTTGACTCAAGCTTTTTGCTCGCCGGAATATTGCGCACCACCTTATACGCGATTCACAAGCATTCCTATCTTATGTCAAATAACCCTTTTTTTTTTTTTTTCTGGACAACTCTTTTTCTTCTCAATTTTTTTGCCCTAATTCTAATATTCATTTATTGTGGAATTTTTATCAAGCATGAGATAGAGGCAAACTATCACGAGATCCACTAACGAGGGGGGCTGTAGCCATCGGCTAGAAATCGGAGGAAAACGGTGCGAAGGACCACCCTATGCTTGTATAGTTCTGCTAGATCCAAAAAAATATATAAAAAAAAAGAGTATAGAAAATGAATTAAAAATAGAAAAGTTCAAAGTCAAGAATTGGAGCTGCTAGCCATTCGAGGCTTCTCAAATTCGCATGCAGAGCCTCCAACCACAAAAAAAAAAAAAAAAAAAAAAAAAAAAAAAAAATATATAATAGAAAAAGGGGGTCTGCGTGCATGCAATGGTCCTTCGGGGAGGGTGCAACTTCGTGTCGTCTATTGCCCGTGCTTTCTAATGCACACCATAAAACAAGAGGATGTATAATCATATGTAACATGATGTCATGTGTAGCAATTTGTAAAAATAAAATAAATTAAAAAAATACTCGATTACGGGTTTCATATGATAGATTAGTCCGTTCTCTTGATCCTGTCAAAGATAAATTATCCACACAAGTGCTAAGACATTCATTGTAAATGAGTTTTTCTTTTTGTGACTTGATGCGAGAGGCTCGGACGTTGAATAGGAACTGAATGCGAAACTCGCAATAGGATTTCTGGTCACTTTCGATGGGTAGGTGAATCCAGCCGTGCTTCTTCTATCGATTTTATGTTTTCGGAGCGACTAGTCTTTTCATTGTTAGCAAATCAAGCAATCAAATAGTTTAACATGTCGGACAATTGAGAGACTAATTATGAACCACAAAATGCTCAGACATTTCGAAAAAGGATAAAAGAAGTACTTGTGTATGCAAATAGTTTAACTTGTCTCAGCAATTTAAAAACTAATCATGAACTCCAAAATATTCGGACTTTTCGAACAAGAGAAAAAAGACGTTTTTCCGTGCATGTAGATAGTTTAAAATTTCTCAACAAATGAGAGACTAATTATGAACCCCAAAATGTTCGGACCTTTCGAAAAAGAAAAAAATATTTATGCACACTATTCATGTATGCATCCATCGTAAGATACATCCACACTTCGATATACGTGAATGCCAATTCGATCCTTAGAGAATCTCAGCCTATACAGTGTACTAGGAGTTACATAAATTATTGAAAATTACTTGGATATTACCAGATAAATTAAGCAATTTAGGACACCCAATACAAATTAAAAGAAAACAGTAAAAGATTTACGACTTGCGGGTCGGGTTCCCTAGCGGAGAACCGGATCGAGCGATGCCCACCAGGATCAAAGTGAGGGCCCATCTCCTGGTTAAAAACTCTGCCTTGTCATTTTCAGCCTTTTCCTTTTTCCCCTCCGACAGCTGTATTAAACTATTTGCGACTTAAATAGAGCCCACCAATTTCTCCTTTTTTCTTCTTTGGCCCCCTTTCTTTTTGCTTCTCTCTTTTTTGTCACTCGCGGATTTATTTTTCAACCTTGGATTTCTTAATTGAGAAACATTCCCTCAAAATTTCGAGTAATTTCGCTGGCACATTTATGTTTCCCTTTATAGCAAATTTTTTTAGGACGTATTACTCCGTGTTCGGACCGTTCTCTCGGCTTCACCAAAGTCAAAAGGGATTTTTTTTTTGAACGGCAAAGTCAAAAGGGATTTCATGCTTTTAGTAATGCGTACCCGATCGGGTCACTATTCGGCAGACCAGTCTCTTTGCCTCTCTTGAATCCCAATCCTTGATCTATCCGAACGCAAAACTTAAAAAGAAACCCTAAACATATAAATCGACGGTTGAGATAACCGAGATATCATACTAGAACGTTGATGAGAATAACATATATTCTAAAACGATACTTTTACCCGGGGAAAAGTATAGAAAAAAAAAGTCCTAAAATTATTATATTTATATAAATTTAGATATAAATCTTTTAATTAGATCAATTTAGTCACAAGCCTTTTTACATTAGTAGTAATTGAGTATATCCAGCTTAGGTTGGAAATTATTAACATGGACGTCGGCTTTTCTATGAGGCATGGGCCATGACTAGCACTAATATGAACATTCTTAAATAATTTTCTTGCTATTTTTTTTCTTTTTTAACCATGGCCTTGCTTGAGTGAAGGTCGCCCTCACTAGTTCTATTGACGGTGGCTTTGTAGGTGCTTGCCCTTATCTAGGTGAGGCCATGGAAGAAAAAGAACAAAAAGAAAAAACAATTGCTTCGCGTGCCATTGGCGCTTCGCTCTCCTCTTATTCTTCATTGGATGCTTTGGATGGACTTTGCCAAACAAAAAATTATTACAAATTATTTAAAACTATTCATGTCATCACTAGTTGTGTCATATAGGACGATCGACATCAACATCAGTTATTTTCGACCTAAATTGGTCGGATAAATTGAATTGGTACAAATATGAAAATCTTTAGGGCTAAATTGATTCAATTTAAATATTTAATATTGAATTGGTACTAATACAATGGATTTGGAAACTACTACTTCTTCTTCTTTTTTTTTTTTTTGGGTGCCTTTTCCCTTTCACCCTGGTATGTCTAAACTTCTCGCCTCAAATCATAGGTGGAGAATATATGTGAGGGCTACCTGGACAATAACCTTAATTAAGCGGGCCCAAAAGTTGACGCTCTTAGAATTGGCTAAACGGGCAAGCGAGTTTTCTTGGTTTTCCACAGAGAGAGAGAGAGAAGTTATTATATTTTTCTCTCTCTCGTTTTCGAGCCCTGTGTTTGGTCGCAGTTGA
The DNA here is from genome assembly GCF_016545825.1 of Eucalyptus grandis. Taxonomy (NCBI): domain Eukaryota; kingdom Viridiplantae; phylum Streptophyta; class Magnoliopsida; order Myrtales; family Myrtaceae; genus Eucalyptus; species Eucalyptus grandis. The sequence continues at coordinate 37,755,926 of NC_052620.1, read as the reverse complement.
CTCTAGCTACCTCGGCAAATTTCCGGTCTTCAAACAAAAGAAAAGGACTTGACGACCGGTGAAAAGAAGAAGAAGAAAATGTAGGAAAAGGACTTGAGAGAGATAGAAATCGCGACCTAGCCGAGAGATGCTCAAGTTGCATAAAATAAGGACCGCATTTTTCCTATCTACCCTTAGTTTCCAACTGATAAATTTTTCATAAAATGGATGCCATACGATTATGTTAGATCACAGAATGTATGCACGATGGGAATTAATTTCAAATGACAGAGAATTTAATCTTCAACAGGCTCTCTTTTTAACATCTCGTATCATTATCACGCGACATGATCGTTGAAACAAATAAAATTCCAACCCATTTTGAGCAGATTTGCAGGGCATTGCAGCGTTAAATGAGCGCAAGAGGCGATTACAGCCGAGTGGTCAGGTCGGAAGACTTTTATCCCGAGATCAACGGCTATAGTGGACCCGACTCTAAAATAAAAAAACGACGGGTCACGCATCACGCAGGATTTCGTCTAGCATCCCTAGGGTTTTTGACCAGAATCAAAAGGACGAGATTGCATATAATGAATGTTTGGTGTTTTCGCATCAACATGATCAATGGAAGAAACGAATCATATTATTTTCGCACCTCACATTTTGACCATTTCTCGCAGTCTCCATGTCCCTCTGGTGTCCCGACGCGGACCGATTTGGACCGTTCGGGGCGTTGTTGTTTTGGCTGGAGGCCGTAAGAACCATGCATTATTTTTGCTTGGTCCTGTAGGGATCTATGGGGGGTGTAGGCGCGATAATGATATCATGAATGTCGTTGAGCGACTCTCTTGGGTGGACTGTTTCGACTCGAATTCGACGGTCGAAGAAGACGGGAGCGAAGTACGAGAGCGACGGCCATTCATGATTCAACAGTCGTTCACGCGGCAGGAGCATCTGGCAGCACATGCCAACACATGGGAAATTGCTAGGGTTTTGGCTTAGATTGTTATTCAGCGAGTCGTGTCTGTCGACGACCGACTACCTTAGCGGACGAAAATCACGGAGTTTGAAGTCGTGTCTAATTGAGTCGTATCGATTAGGGGCAGACTGGGGAGACATGTTTGGTCATCTGCATTTTCGGACGATGTTGTTTCAACTTGTTCACGCATCTCTTTTTATTGGTGAAGGAGAAGACATGGATATATATTTCTTTTGACCATTGACCAGAAGTTCTTGTGCTTATTTTCTCCAAAATTCAATGTCCATCAAGATGCAAAATCCGCCTTAGAAGCAGATTTTTTTAATGGGTTCGCCCCCATCTTACATAGCGGTCAAAAATGGAGGTGATTGATTGTACCACACGGTCTTGTTTAGGATGACTATGACTTGTGTGTTCATTTTTCAAACGAGGGTCCTTCTTCGTCGCATGGTGCTCTCGTTAGTGTCTCTACCAACTTTTCACCGATAATATATGTGGACGAATCAAACATCCAATATCAATGGAGACACCCTCACGACAGGACAGTCGACATGGGATCCTTGTTTCCATCATCATTCAAAATATGGGTTCACAATCTACTTAAATCAAGGTCACCTCTATGACTCTTTTTACTTTCCCTTGCCCTTACTTGATCTTGTGCTTGCTCACTTCGCCCTATCACCTCAATTTGGGTATGAGTTTTTCTAGACATGATTAAATATCAAAGCATTTTAATAATATGGATTAGGTTAGACATGTATTAGGTTAGACATAGGTTACTAGATTTATATTATATGGAAATGGGTTAATTCTAGTTGGACAATTTTCAATTGATCCAAACTCAATCCGATCCACTTGCTTGACAGGGTTCACCAACAAGCAAAGTGAAGGACCCCATTTCAAGAGTTTTGATGCGGAGTTGAACTAGCATGTAAGCTTTGAGCAAATGCAAAAGTCCTCCATTAAAGAATGAGGCAAAAAAATTACAAATATTTTAATTAGATTTTACAGTAAATTTGGTAAACTCAAATGGTTGAACAGCATTGTGCCAAGCATAAATTAGTGAGTTTTACATCGTGTCTCGTCGAAAAGAACATTAATCCTAAATCTTTTTTTTTTTTAATGATAATTGGCGCTATCACTCATTTCAGCAATTAAATTGAATGCATACCATACAATAATCGAGATGCACGTTGCTTTTTTAAGAGGTTGAATGTCATGCGACTAATTTGGGCAGATGATGGTCACAGACAATTGGAATGGAAGAGGCAAGAGCAAAGAAACATGTGCAAAAGATAGGGTCAAATCCATCTTCTAAAATCCCTTCGATTACCCCTTTTTTTTGGTCCATTTAAACGTTGAATTTTGTAAAAAATAAAATAAAAATTCAACACTCATTAAACAACCAAATAAAGAAAATTATAATTTCAATGCACCGACGGTTTTTACGACACACATAATTAATATTTAACAAGCATGCCTATAAAAAGTACTACGCTCGTTAACAAGGCCTTAAAATTTTTTTCTCTCTCTTTGACTCTCTCTGTATATAAATTGTAGAACATCGCAATCGTGGTATGGTCCACCTTAAAACATTTTTTTTCGCGGTTATTAAGATATTGATAGGGAGATTGTCGACGGTAAACTCATGATTTATAAATAATAAAGGACATTGAACGAGTACTATATATTAAAAATGATTATATTTTTTAGGGCCCGAGGCGTTTGGATACTGTCTCCGAGGGTTGACGTGGGGTCGCATCACGATTTTCGCGTTGGCATTACGCGGAAACCTCTGCATGCTTTGGGAAAAAAGGAGTTCGATAAAACGTTAAGCATCATCCTTAAGGGCTGCTCAAAGCCTCAAATGAGAAGGCTTCGTTAAGCGTCAATTGGCAAAAACCATATTCAAATGGTGCGCAGATAAACTTGCCAAATTGGCAAAAAACATATTTGAAAGCTCTTGAAATTAACTAGCCGGGGCTTTGAAACTCCAGTAAATCACTTTATGAATTAACAAAGTCGGATTGAATTGCACAATGGGATGGATTAGGATAAGTTACGTCTATTGTCTCGTAGTTGTGAGTCAATTGATGAAGTATTTTCTTCCCAAAAGAGGGATGTCTCAATCCCATGGGATTCGACAAAAAAAAAACCAAGGTATTGGTTTAGTGGTTAACGAGTCATTTTGCTTGTATAAATTAGGCGCCCACTAGATTGTTCAATTTCCCACGCCATCAAATATAAACAATTCCATATTTGTACAATCGACTTAGTCTTTTTTTTTTTTTGTCAGTCCTACTCTATGCCTACTCTATATTTACTCTTAGACTTTTGCCCTGCCTCTTGTAGGGCGTGGGAGTCGAAATCCACTCCTGAAACTTACTCGTCTCCACTCCATCCCCCCCCCTTAAGAAGGTGGGGATTTGAATCCCGCACCTCCCCCTTCCATGTTGGAAGGGTGACTATTGGGGCGAATCCCAATGATTATCGACTCAACCTTTAGCTCGCATTTATTAGGCTCATGAGGTTAATGGGCCTTTACATATAATCATTAAATAGAAAAATAGAAAAAGGTGTTTGTTATTTTTCCCTAAATTATGTTCATTGTTACAAATTATTTTGAACTTTTTTTTTGTGACATCAAAAAATCCCAAATTATATCTATTGTGATAAATTTGCGCTAAATTTTTTGTAATATAAAAACTCCAAACTTGTACTCGTGTAACGCGTTTATTCTCCATTAAAGATTTATCATATGACTTTCTAGCTAAAATGACGTTTATTTCATTTAAGTCACATGAACACTATGTTAATACCGTTTATTTTTTTGTCATCCATGTAGATAGATTTTTAATGGCACTCTTGATGGAATCTTGACGGAGGATAAATGTATTAGACAAATACAAGTTTGGGACTTTTGGTGTTATTAAAAAAAATTAAGGTAAATGTTTAATGTGAGTATAGTTTGAGATTTTTGATAGCCTTTTCCCTTTTTTTAATGCACAATCATAACTTTCACTACATCTATAAAAGAGGACTTTATAAAATTGCAACCTAAACTAGCTAGCTAAAGCATCATGGAGAGTGCGCAAGTATATAAGTGAGTAAAACAAGAGTAAGTGTAGCATATAATGATAGTATAAGTCATCTTTTTCCTCTTCGGTTTGATGGTTAGTAAGAGAGTGGGTTAACTTTTTTTTTGATAATTGAAGAGCACAGACGTGGGAACCCAACTATATGAAGGCCTATGGAACACATTGTAAACACCATGAACAATCAAATCGAAAACTTCAGCTTGTGCAAGTCCCTTGGACTAGAGGTGATTGCATGTAGTTTCTAGGATTCGAATAATTGACTTCTAACCAACTTTGCCAAGGTTTGAGATATATATATATATATATATATATATATATATATATATATATATATATTATTAGAACCCTAAAATCAAAGGTGATTCGACCAAAAATAAAATAAAATCAAAGGTGATTAGAATGCATGTGAAATTTTGTTTACACCAGCCATGTATGCTATAATTTTATATGAAACAGCAGCCACTATTGTGCAACGCGGCATTTTGTTGCTCTTCTAACAGGACCAGCCTACCATGCCATGAGGACAAAGAAAGAAATGCTTTTTATAGAGGCTACATAATTAACTATCTATTTTCCGCTCAATCATACGCGGGGACACTTAGATTTTGCATGAATTAAATAATTCCTACTGATTTTTACTTTGTTTTTGTTTGTTTAGACTTAGATTTCGCCAGAGTCAAATAATTCCGGATAGTCCACCTGTTCCTACTAATCTCGTTCTTGTTTATTTAGCCATCCCATATAGACACTAGCTGGTTTTTCGTCATACATAAACTAAACACCAAAATGTTCCCCTAGAAAAAACACCAACATGTCAACTTGTGAGGTAGGAATATTCCTCGAGTTATTTATTTATTTCCTATGTTAACATTAAATCAATAGGAGCATCGCTACATTGGTGTATACGTCCACATTTTAGTGCGAGCCCGTGAGGTCTCCATCGATTGCTCGAAAGATGCTTCTCCCTATCGTCACTCCACTTGTCCAGAAAGGAACAGATAATTGTCCTATTTTCTCCACTAAACATATAATTTGTTGACTAATTGGAAATGGAATTGTTGGCTCGTTGAGGGTTTTTTCTATTATCTCAATTGTGACTGTTGTCGGGTCCATTCAAAAATTGATTACGTCGATAATGGATATCTACGACTATTAAAAGAGGATCATCATCGCGTGCTCTCGAAGTAAAAAACGACTTTACAAGTTTATTGTGAGACAGTATTTTATGCAATAATGATATGCAGTATCATGATAATGTGTTATCCCTTCATTAATCATGTTCTTGAATATAAAAGTCAGGTCATTCTAAAGGGAAGTTACATCAACAGACTCAAATGATGCGATTAGCAGAGGATGTGAAATAAGACACTAATTTCTCTGAGTACAGTCATTGCATCACTCTACTCTGCTATGAATAAAAACAGCGACTTGCATGGGAAAAATAACCTGAAACGTATGTGATTATGACAACCTTATTTTTTCTAATCTTTTGTCTAGTTACTAGATTTTATAGGAAAATTCTCTTGGTCAGGTACAGATTGGACTGCTCTGTGTTCTCCTCGACAGAGTCATACAAATTTGACTAGTTGAACTCTGGAGTTTTGCAATGGCCAAAAAAGAAGGAAAAGAGAACTAAATTAATATTTTTGTTGTTGATTTCGGATCATAAGAGGTCTTCATTACCGAGACTAGGATCCTAATGAAATTCCTTTTCTTCTGCAACAAGTTCTCCACAACATACAAACAGGGGAAAACTCCTCATTTCTCGTGGGGCTTTTTGCAATCATGAATTCATTCATTTGTTTTGAAGATAATTATGTTTTAGATATGAATTTTTAGAAAATCGTCCCTTTTCCCGTCAGTCTAAATTATAAGTGATTTTGATGGGAGTCCAGATCTAATTACAACTTCTTCTCAATTAAAATTCGTACTTATTGATACAAAATAAAATAAAATTGAGGACACGATTCACGAGCAATATTATAATTTTCTTCATCATTGGACAGTAAAAAGTTTAGTCTTCAACTTTCTCTTTCATTTCCTTATGTCCAAGATTGGAAAGAACAAACAAAGTGACTTACCGAATTGAGTTTCTAGTTGAATACGGAGTTGGGTTTTGCTTTTGCTATTTGAAGGACCAAACAAATTGTTTTGTTCAAACTAGGTTCAACTAAGAATGAAAATGGAAAGTTTCGAATTAAATAGGAAAGTAAAAACTCATAGATCATCAATTTCCCTAAAAAAAGGGGTTGGTAAATATTACTCCATGCTTAATGAAGTTGAAGGCCAATGCGATCAGTTAACACAAAATGATGCGTTTTTTATACAAGGCGTGAAAATAGCACCTTTCCGTAACTTTTTTTTTTTTTTCCTTTTTTTCGTTTTGTAATTACAGAAAAATTCCATACCAAACCCAAAGTATCATGGTCAAAACATCACATTTCGTGCTCTCTCCCGAGTGGTACCTATGATCGTGAAAGCTTTGGCACCACCGCGCGAAGCTCCTATCAATGTCGAATCAATGTCCAAGTATAAAGCATCTGTCGCCAAACATAATTCAAGATTTGACTTGCTGGCTCAAGGGTGGCTCCAAGCCCCTTTTCTTAAATAGCCCCCACCCTATAAAGTCACGCCACGTTGACCAAACAAGAGCTGTGCCTAATTTTAATGGGCCCCACCTCAATTAATTACTTGTATTTTACGTGTGGGCAAGTAGATGAAATTTAGACCCGACACATGCAAGGTTGATTTGAACAGGACTTGGGGTTTGATTAGAACAATTCGGTGCAAGTCAAATTGCATAACAGGAATCAGTTTGATATCAACCATTCATTGTAAAATTCAATCATATAGGGACCACGCAAGGTAACCCCTTTAGATGGTCTAGAAGTCTTCGATGTTCTTTGCAATCACTTCATCTCCGCTAAAAGCAAGACTACTGATTTCCATAGATAGAAGGGGAAAGAAAAATGAAGAATGGATTTTAGCAAATCATGTTAGATTGCTTCTGCTTTGCGTTGTCAGGATCTTTGATGATATCTTGAGGAATCGATTCACCTTTATAATGCATGCCGACTATCTTAGAAATGGTTCCTCAAGAAATTGTAGTAATCTCTATCATTGTCTTGTTAGGATTTTGGAAGGCTGGGTAAAATGACACTTGTGTAATTGGTATTTTGCATTTCGCCTATGTCTTGATTTAGCATAATGTTTTGCTTTCCTATATATTTTGCTTTTGGCGTGTGTTACCATTATCCGAATCCTCATCTCGGGGATTGTCCAAGAGAATTAAGACGATTAATAAGATTTGTTTATAGCTAATCTCCTGGAAAAAAAATTCGTTGTTTTGAATATTACGTCTCATTAGGAGAAAGGAGAAATATTGTAATATACAAATTATCTCCCCTGCACTCATCATTAACCAAAGAGATAAGCTGCTTTTACAGTGGAAATGGAACTAATACATAGACTGCAACCAAACCCTATAGAAATTATAACTCAAACTATGAAACAAGATAAGTACGAAAAAAGCAAACGAATTGTTTTAGATATAGGATGGCGTATCGAAAATTTTCAAGGTTATTATTTGTGGTCCTTTTAACCTAACTTACGAGATTTCCCACATAGAATATCAGTATAATATGCAATCCAGGAACAGTATTGTGGAGGGATGCAGTAACTGCATACCAAATAAGGTAGTGAAGAAAGAAAACAGAAGTGAAATCCGAGAAGACTTTGTTGAAAAGGCTGTTCATGATCTCACGTTTCGTGTTCTCTGTCGGGAACACCGCTCAGATTAAGCACTCGAGAACCAAAACAGAACCAACAAACATCTTTTAGACTCACACACCAACTTATCTACTTACCAACAACCCCGACAGATGTTTTCCAAACGTGGGTTGGAGAAATACACGCGTTGCTTTGCTTTTGTGAGTTAGGCAAAAATGGTACAACCAATGAAAAAAGAATGAAGAGCCACTGAATCGCGTTCTTAGGCGCGAGAGGAAAATAACATGGCGATACCTTGGTTGGCTTGGAGTATCCAAAGAGAACTGAAGACGATAGCATAGCAAAATATCCTTGTGAGAACTTTAGTACATACATATAACTTGTTAAGTTGCACGTGAGGGTGTTGGTGGAAGAAATATCACATTTGGATGTAATGTATAGCAATTAATTTATCGAAGTCGACTCATAAGTCATTAGCTTAATTTTTTTAGTGAAAGTAAACCCAATTAGATATGTCCACAGACTCGAACTTGAACTCCTCTGTTGAAGATTCCGAGCTTCTATTGTGTCGACTCAACAAGTGGTATCAAAGACGATTTTTTATTGGTGGCCCACATCCAATTTGTGTTGGGATCTAGTGAATATTTCAATGAAGGAAAATCTTGAATGTGATTCCCTAATCGAGGTGGTGGATGGTTTCCCCCGGCTTCCCTTCATGCTTGGTTGGACCAAGACAATTGAGGTGCGTCTTGAAGGGTAGTTTGTTGTCCTCACAAACATCTGTGAAACTTGATCGGGCCAAGGTTTTTGAGTTGGGAAAATATTGGTGCGGGACAATATTTGGATTAAGGGGGAGGTGGCATAACGTAAGTTGGTTTTCATGTGAGGGGGAGATTTGATAAGGAGCATGTGTAAGGGAGTCGAGCGAAAGAAATCTTACATCTGAATGAAATATTGAACAATTAATATAATCCTAGTTGATTTATAACACATGGAATTAATTTATTTTTTGTATATAGGTTTAACAGGATATGTTGACGAGTATGGACTCGAGCTTCATGAGCTTCATCTTAGTGATTTCTCCATAACAAGGTATTGGACTCATGTTGCATCAACCCAAAAGAACCTCTCAAGCATTATCAACTCAAGTAGCTCAGTTTCACAATTTAGTAAAATAGGGTCGCAAATCAAAACGTACTAGAAGAAGAAGAAAAGAAAAAGAAGATTCCCGTCGCAATCGAACACGGCAGAATCGTTCTTTTTAGATTTGGAATTGCATTATGCCCCTAAACCTCCTCCCCATTTCTCTGAAAAGTACGTCCGGTTTGATGATGTTCTGGAAAATTATTGATAAGCTAAAGTGCTAAGCAATGATTAAACCCAAGATACTAGCTAGGTGGTAGTATATCATCAAACACGGATAGCTCACAGATTTTCTAACATGAATCAAGTCATGCAACAATTGGATACATTTACTTGATAGGAATTGTAAAATATAGGCCAATCCTTTCATGTTAGAAATATTACGATCTTGCAGCTGAAACAGCAATAAAATTGAGAAATAGTTAACAAGCAGTCGCGAAAGAATATTTATTGTTTTGGACACATGATCAAGCGTTTGACGTCGCAGGGGCTAAACTTTCTTAAGATTGAAAGTCCTTCCTTTAACATGAATAATGACCCTCAACTTGTCATCCAAATTTTGTGATGTTCGTTTAGAATCAAAATAAACTCAATTATAAATAAACTAAACTGTAAACCTCATAAGATCAAGTATTCGACCGCAATGAATTTAACCGGAGGTACAAGCACACCTCATTAACTTTGTAATTTGAATAGAAACATAATGCTGCTCCAAATCATCATACTGTTGGGCACAGCAGTATCAATCCATCCGATTCTTCTAAATAAAGACAAGCAACGATGATAATCCAAGCTTCGGACACCTCGTGTGCATGCGCTCTAGGGCAAATAAATCTCCTCACTTATGACCTTTCTTCGCTCAGCCGGTTATTCCAGAATGTCCTCATCGCCAATCAATTACCAAGTGCTCCACACAGCAGAAACCAATCATCTCAACCTATCTTTTACAACAATCTCACTATTCGACCGTGATGAACAAGCCAAGCTCGAGAATGTAGCTGCCGTCCTATCTCTCCTTTTGAATTTGAATATTAGGAACGAAACTTTTTGGTGCAACTCCTCCATCATTCCAGTGGATGACACCCATGATTATTCCGACCGAAGTTTAGGGAGGAATAAAATCTGCACTCCTTTCTTCACATCGTGGACGTCCCTTTCTCGGATTCTGATGAAGTCACCATTGGATTGGACGAGCAGAAACTCCAGGGAGAGGACTGAACAGCGACCGATGAGGGCCATGTTTCTGGTGCAACGTGAAAGGCGATCCACCGCCCAAAATAGTAACATGGCACATCACCCTTTTACTTTCTCAATAGTTTATTATAAGGTCTTCATAGTGCCGGTGCAAATGCCCAAAAGCCATTTTTCTCGCACGTAGTGCAAGTCGATTTATTGCCCATCCGTGTCCGTCCACCTCGACTCGCATGATGACTTCCTCTCGGGAAGCATACTGCTTCAGGGTCTCTTGCGAAGACGTGCGTGCATATGGGAGCATTTATGTGTTTGGAAATGATAATGTCATTGGAATATCTCGTGGGATTCCTTTATAGGGTCATATTTTCGGCTGTTTTCGATTGACAAAGACATCCTCCGATCGGTGTTTTGATTGGTGGATTACAAACATGAATATAATGTTTACATGTAATTTACATGTATAATGAGATCAATCTATAATTATGTTTCTATTTATAGCATAAGTGCAATTAATCACTCTTAGAAATACATATCATGTTACCTTAATTGGCGTTAAACCATAAAAAAAAAAACACTCAATCATTACATTCTCTTACTCTGAAGATCAATATGGTGTAAGAGCAGAAAAACACATCAAATTCTTCAATATATGTAGCCCAAATCAACCTTTCTTTTACGCATATTTCTATCTCAACAAAGTTTGATGTATCTATAAGGTTAGGTTGTTTTTGTGTCCACTAAAACCTGTCACTGATCAAAATGTCATTGTGATGGTCAATCCCTCCTATTCCACTGGGGTTGAGACAGATTAGTTTGTTTGTAATTTGATCAACTGTCGAGATTTTTCATGAAGTTCACAACCTTTGGACATCTAGAGAAATATGGCTATTGCTGTGCAGCCCAAGAAATTAGACTTAAACTTAATTTTCGAAAAACCATCTTCAAAATCCAAAGTTGTGGACTCTCTCACCGTAATTAATTGTGCTATCTCCAACAAATACTTGGTGATTCAAACCCTCAATGGGCTCCGATCTAAGCACGATCCATTTGTCGCCATGGTCATCAATATAATTCTTTCCTTCAGTGATATGTGGTTACTCCTATCCAAAAAAAGAAAAAAACAACTGCTTCGAAAATTGAACGCTTTATTGGTATCTGATATTAATCCTACTTTGATTGGCGATGCCACTTCACCCACTTCCCGTTCCGATGGTCTCGGGGTGGACGTAATTCTGGCGGTTGAAAATCTAGTCAAGGCCATGGGGACAATTTTCCCCTAATGGATCAAGCTTGCAAACCTCTTATGTTCGGTTCAGTTCGTAGTCATATTCCGATCGCTCCTCCACCTCATCTAGTCGGTCCCATGGTGGTTTGAAGCCCTATATTCCCCCGTTCACCTGGGGAGGCATCTCAGATCTATGCCTCATCTTTTTTGTCAGATCTGTAAAGGTGCTGGCCACACCATGTTACAATGTTAACAGTTCGACCATGTCTTCACCACCAACGATTTCCCGGATTCCTTCTTATGTTTCTCGGTTGGTGAGACTTCTGATCTAATGTGTTATCTTGAGAGTGGAGTGATGGCACATATAATTAGTGACATTGGTAAAATCTTAAACCCTAGACCCTTTTTACAACTCAACAAAAATTGTGATTGGCGATGGTCATTTATTACCTATTAAACCAGTCGAGCCTTTTGACATACTGTTCTTAGTCTTTGCGAATTCCGCCACTTACCTATTCAGCTTTATGAACTCCTCCACTTACTTCTTCTTCCATGGGGCCTTTCGGTTCTGGAAATGGACCGTCACCTGCCTCGTGTTGAGCTCGACCTCCGAGGCTTGCTGGTCCTTCATACTTGTTAATCATTGGTATACACTATGCAGAAGTTGTTTCTTCTGCAAACACATAGAATTGTGTTTTTGTCAATGTGTATGACAAAGGGATTTGCAAGTCCACAGTGGCATCAGTGAAAGGTGTGAGGTTGATTTTGACGTAGGGCATTAGCAGAGGAACTAGTCTTGCAGAAAATAAACTAAATAAAAATCTGGTTATGCCCCTTCCGGTTAATTGGAAAAAAAAAAAAAGCCGAATCACTATAAATATTATCTTAATATTCTCTATCCCTATCTTCTTTATTTTTGGGTATTCTTGCGTAAGTAGCTTTGAACGTTGCGCTCGCGTTGCGCTCGCATAACTTTCCAGGAGACTTAAAATCCACAGTTTGAAGAAATTTTAAAATCTGCACTTGCACGAAAAGAGTTTGTAAAATGTCTACTTGATTATGTCTCCACCTGTTCAGCCCCACCTGTTTGCTATATATCCGAACCTAGCACCCCCTATTGTCTTGGCCCGCCATTAGATACTTAAAGATAAAGCAAAATTCGCACGTGTTGTGCACGTAAATAAAGGAAACTTTAAAAGTCTTCGGCAACCATAAATTTTATTGAATATATTATATATTATAATAATTTTGGAATATTATATGCAAATATTTACTGTAGATTAATTTTGGAAATATTTACCTGTAGATTAATTTTCTATTATATGAGGTGGGATAGAATTGATGAGGAAATCATGATGGACAATATAAACGCAAGTGAAGCGAACTAGTATAAGGGAAGTATATCTAATTTATATCAATAAAAAACGTAGGACAAATTGAGTTCGTTGATAGTGTTTTAGCAAGATTTAGCTTAGTTTGTTTTGAGGTATTATCTTAAATTATTTGTGTAGCCGGTTGGATTAGAGAGGGAAAGATTTACGCAATATGTGCTAAGAAGTGAAAGTTGAAAGATTTAAATGAGATGTCTTTAAGATAGAACTGATAATTTAAAGTGTCTAAAATCATGATAACTTTTCAATTTGCTGAGGATAGAATTGGAAGTTAGAAAATTTTCAGATTAGATGTGTTTAGGTTAAAATTGTAAATCTAAAAGGTCTAGAAATATGCTGATTCTTTGTACTTTAATAGATGATAGATTAACTAGTTAAGTTTGCATGTGAACGTGTCCATATATGCTAATCACCAATCAAAAGCCTAATTGGAAGCAATCAACGGAAAACATATTCCTTCTTTATGATATAGATGTATGTTCATGAAGTTATGTGAGGATTATTGCATGATTATATATTTTGGATTATTGAAAGGCGATTATTTACCCCAATCTTGTTTAATGAAACCGATCTTCTCAATGGTTTGTTACATAAATGAACATCGTCCATATTAATTTTTAGTTAAGTTTATTTGTGGTTGATGTTCATTATACAACTTACCAATTACAAACTTTCTTTAACTCGGGAAGAAAAATATAAACCTGATTAGAAATAAAGTAGCAGTGAATAGATGACTTTTTGCAATCTTGGACCATATATCATAAAAGTATAGGCCCAAAATGGTTGGCCAAGCCTAAAGGCACTGTAATACGTCGAATTTGGGCAATTTAATAGGCCTAAAAAGATGTCCAAAAAAATGTTCCTCGTGGTGCTTGTAGTATAGGGTGCTAAAAAAAGCTTTCCAAATTGGTATCAAATCAAACGGACTGATGATTTTGACAATTGCCTTCCCAAACTACTATTCTCCGGAATCAAATATCATCAAATAAATGTGTACAAGGACGGGAGATGGAACTGAGTATAGTTCCGAGCCATCGCTTTATATTTATGAGATTCATGAAATCTTTGAAAACAGATGAAAGGAGGTTTGAGAGGAGTATAGGAGGGAGCGTAGTGAGAATATGATATTTATTGCAATGGGCTTTGATTTCTTTTAACCTACTCCCATTTTCCATTCTTGTTCTTTTTGATGTGTTATTATAATACTATTTATGCATCCGTTTAAAGATTATCTTTTGTGCTCGTTACTTTGATTTTCACTTTTTAATTTTTTAATCTTATGCATTCTCCGAATATTAGTTTATATCTATCTTAATCTTCACTTTTCTATGTTATTGTTATATTGATTTTTTACATTTCAATATGCAAATAGGTTACACAAACGGATATGGTTCCACTTGAATCCAACCAATTTGTATCATATCTCTATTGTTTAGCGCCATAAATGATTTATTCCTCATTTGCAAACAAGGTTTTGTTCATGTACACTATGGATGGAATAAAAATTGAAATACCTTAGCAAAACGAACATATATTTCCATATAAAGTACATGATAAAATATTTGGCGAGCAAACAAGGATTCGTGAGTATCATTCCATCTATTAGTGTTGGAGAAGCCGGCTGATTTTTTTACAAGGTTGCGATTTTGTCAATTTTATTCTAATTCTTTGTATGAATTCCATTGTAATTCTTCTAGTCAATTTTCGCCAAAAATTGTAGATATGACGGTCCAGTCATTACCGATGATCCTACACAGCACACCACCATGTCGGCGATTTTCAACGAAATTGACTAAAAAGAGTATCAATACTAACTTGACAAAATTGGGAAATTCAAGACTGTATTGACATTTGTATAATACGTAGGATTGATTTAACAATTTCCCCTAATTGATTGATGTGAGATTCCTATAATATCGACTAATGAGACTTGCAAAAATAAGTCGCCTTACCCCCTTCTTTTCCCATTAAACCAAAAGGGTTAATATCTTGAAAAATCTTAAATTGATACATTTGTGATAAATTTATCTCAAACTACTTTTTTTTTTACCACAAATTTACCCCAAATTGGTACACTTGTGACAAATTTATCATTTATTAGTTTTTGTTAAATTTTTTTGTGAAATTATTAAGTTTAAGACACGTGATAGTTGACTGACATACTAATTTGGGATTTTATGTTACGTTTGTCATAGTTTACAATTTTTGTGATTTTTTTGTGGTAATCCAATTTAGCGAATGATATATTTATCACAAATTTACTAGTTTGGGGTTTTTTGCGGTCGAATAAATTAGTTTAGGGTAAATTTGCCATAAATATATCAGTTTAAAGTTTTTTTTTTATGGTTAGTCGGAATAAATTTGTCATAGGCATACCGGTTTAAAGTTTTTCATAGTAAAAAAATAGTTTTGAATAAATTTGTCACAAGTGTACCAGTTTGGGTTTTTTCAGGATATTAATCCAAACAAAAACAACTACCACCTAATTCAAAATTTTTAATTTATAGTACTAACCTTATCATTTTTAGAAAATAAGCTAAAGATAAGAATCGATGAACTTCATTCGATGAGGATGATTTTCTGCAGCGGAAACACGAGCATATTTGAGTATGATAAATTGTTAACAATGATAAATATTAGTTTATAAAGAACTCTACACTCTATATTTTCCCATTTTTCTACCAGTCTACAGAAATTCCATAAGTCTACAGAAATTCCATAATTGCTTGATAACGCATGTTTGTGCTTGCGGGTTTGTGATATAGTCTCTCTTGGAATATAGAAAGTGAATGGATTGAAACCGCAGCGCATGGTATTGCAATAAGTGCACTGATTACCAAAAAGTTAATCAGCAAAAATTGCCTGATCTAGCCGCACGCCTAATTACTTAATTATGTTTCGAACCTTCAACAAGCAAGTCTCACGTTCATATCTCATGTCGATCGGTTGTCGCATACCACTTGTGTCGGTGTCGGTAGGATCACATGTGCAGATTTAACGCCGGAAGTCAAATCTGGTCTGAGAAAGTCAGAACAAAGCCCAAGTCTTCAGGAATATCATTATCTTCGACAATGCCCCATCTAATCATTACTTAAGAGAGAGATTTATCCAGTGACTGATGCCTTAAGTTCAATATGTGTTTTCTCTTTCTAATAATCCATTGCCAGCTGACCCGACCCGAGACCCATCATGTCATCTGAGCTCACGTCTGATGGGCCTTGAGTGAAAATTTGATGGCAACCCAATCCAGGGGATTTCATTGAACCAGTCATCAGAAGCAGCACTTCCTAAATGCAGAACTTTGTGGGCTATAGTACAAACATTTCACATGCGCAAGTAATTGGTGAATCTATGAAAATCGTCACGTAGAGAGCAGGAGTTAAGTAGTTGTCCACATATCGTACTTCCTTGGCAATTTGCATCGGTGGCCTACACCGGATGGTTCAAGTCCGAGAAAATCAAAATTGACCATCATCTAGCGTGTTCGAAACTTCATATGGGCTTAAGTTAGATGAAGCAAAATATACAAAGAAAGAAGAATCAAAACCACATCACGACTTAGTGTATAGTTGTCAGATTTACATACACACATACAGTGGGGAAAAGAAAACAAATTTTGCTATCCACAATGGTTTAAGGAGTTGTGTTCTGTTGTTAGATCGTGTCGAGGAGGTTTGCTCCGAGGTCCTCGAGCCTTGAGGAAGGGTTAGCGTCTCGCAGCAGTGACAATGTAAACGAGGTGAAGTAGAGAGGGCATGAGAGGAGGAGCGATCAATTCTAGTGGATCCAGATGTCATGTGGCAGGAAAGAGTTTCAAATCATTGATTGTGGAGAGCTTTCTAGTGTTTCACTATCGAAATCTCCCGAAGTTTGGAGAACCCAGGTTAATACAAATGTCGAAGCCCAAATTTTCCGAAGAACCGAAGAGCCAACGGCCAAAAACGTCACCAAATAAATTGATCAATAGGGTACTTATAGTGAGGGAACCAAGATAATTTGCTAGAAAGATCATGATATGCGACAATCCTAATGTAGGGAATCTAGTATAGATAAGTTGCCCCATGCCAAAGGGACATGGGCCAATCATGGGTTGTCATGTGTCAAGAGGACATAGGCCGATACCAAGCTCATTAAAATGGGTAATGAGATAGGCGGAATCATCTGTAACGAGTTTCATTCTGAACCCACTAAGTCAAAACTTTCTAAAACATTGCACAAGTTAAATTAGGATCTTGCCACCTATCCTAAGTTCATTCTTGCACTAAACAATGTTTGCATAAAGTAAGCCTGCAATAAATACCTAACGAGGGTATTTATTAGGGAATGATATTAGAAGATAATATGGTTACTTTTAATAACCATGAATGACAAATTTATGAATCTACATTTCGCCTCCTGCGTGACAAATCTTTAAGACATGCAAAATTAACTGTCGTGCATAGAGAAGGATTATGCTTTGCAAAAATATCCTTGTGACAATGATCAGTGTAGATTTTTTCATCCAATAAGATTTGGTAGAGAAACCCTGAGGCTTAGAGCTTTAAGGCTTGGCGCTTGGCGCTTGGCGCTTGGCGCTTAGTGCTTTGCCCCTAAGCTCTTGCGCACTGCCCCGTGCACAGCTAGGGCGTACATCCCGCTTAGCGCGACTGCCAACAGTGCTTGCGCTCGTCTTTTAGCGTGCAACGCCTTGCCGCTTTGATCTAAAGCACGCTGCCCCTGGCGCCGGCGCACTGCCAAAATTTGCTTAGAGAAAACTCATCTGTTTTGCCTGTTTGTAGCTTTCGAAGTCATGAATTTGCGATCTCGTTGCGTGCGAGAGGGTTCCCAGGAGAAAAAATTGCTTTGCTCAGAGGAAAAATGTTAATACACCTAGTTACCGGATGAAGCCATTTGAAAAGCAACGCTCCCTACGGACTCTCTTTGGAAGAGAGTTACCGTCCGATCACAAGGGACGCGAGAATCATCTTCTTGTTCCCAAAGACAGGCTTGAAGATAGAAAGGTTATTCCAGGGAGTTCAGCTCTGCGCGACGAGGTGAAGAGAGGGCAACTTCTACTTTCTCACACTAGTTTTGGATATCCCAGCCGCACCAAGAGTTGATATGCAACAAATGTGACGAGTGAGTCAAGATCTTGGGTGTGGGAAGAATTGCGTACCAGCCATGTATGCGCTGAGCGGAGGTGGGTACAAAGAAGACGGGTCGAAGAACGGCGCCGCCGTGGATGACACATGCACACTCGCGGTGTTGGCGACGGGGGATGCGGCCGCAGTGGCTGCAGCAGCTATGAGGTCAAGAGGCTGAACTAGTTCATTACCGCCACCGCTGCCACCAGGGGAGTCGTCTCCAGTAGCCACATTGGTGTAGGTGGGGTGATCGGGCCCATGATCGTAGAGAATCCCTCTGAAGACATGACCTCCGATGTTCACGGCCGTCTGATAAGCGAACTGCTCATGGGGGTTGTCATCAACGGAGCTCACTTTCACGCACTGGAACACCGCCGGAGAGCTCACGTCGGCTGGGAGGTTGCCGACTAACTCCAACCCTAGAGACAGGGACAAAGGAAAGATCAATGGTGCGGTCAGGCCACACATATGACACAATCTACAATTACATATCTTTATCGTACATATCCTTTGTTTTGACAAAGGAACCACAACTTCCTACTTCTGCAATGAAAATTACCTAGAAAATGTTTTGCCTTAGATAAAAAGATAGCACGATCAAGAATACACGCATAGACTAGGGACAAACAAATAAATCAACAGACACAGAGAGAGAGAGAGAGAGAGAGAGAGAGATTTCCCTTTTTCAAACCAATCGTCAGGAATACTAAGTAACAGCATGCTGAAAAAGGAAAACAGATAGGCAAAAAACAAGGAAAAAAACCAAGAAAAGAGAATAATGGGTTTTTCAGATTTCTCATGGAGGTCGATCACCGCACACGCAAAAGATACGAGCCTAGATCGTTGGGTACTAAATCTCTTGCCCACCAAATCTCTGGCTCTCTATATCTCTCTCTTTCTGCAGAGAGCAATCCTGTAAGCCGAAACAGAAACAGTTTTGACTAATTCTCTTGCCCAGAACCATACAAGAACTAGCAAACACGCACAAACCCACACGCGTATACATATAAACATATACCTGATGTGTTAGGCCTCCCATGCTTCTCCCTCGGCCGCTTCGGGGCCTCGCCTCCAAGCTGTAGCCCCTGCTCCTGGTGATGGTGGTGGTGCTCCTTCGGGGCGGCGAGCTGCTGCTGCCGCTCCCGCTCCCGCCGCCTCGCCGCGGGGACCCACGTGCTCTTCACGTGGTTCGCGCACTGAAACCCGCGGCTCTTGCAGCACGTCCGGCACCGCAGGTGCGGGCAGTCCTTCTTGGCCTGGTTGCCGCAGTCCTGGCAGCTGATCCCCGCTCTCATCCCCCCGCCCGTCGTCGCCGCCGCCGCCGCCAAGGTCAACGTCGTGAAGCCTCCTCCAGATCTCGAGCTCTCGTCTGAGAACACGTTGCACGAGGCCTCGCCGCCGCCGGGCCCCACCCCGAGGCCAGCGGCCGACGTGTAGAGATCCTGCTGCTGCTGCGAGAAGAAGTGCAGCTGTTGTTGGGGTTGCGGTTGGTTTTGATGCCATAGCTCCAAACCCTTGAAAGCCGAAGAGTCGTCCGCGTTGCTTCTGGAGTACCAGAACCAAGGAATTTCGGCGGCGGCCGTGGCTTGTGGGTGGTTGATCTGCTGATCTCCTGCTCCTCCTGCTGATCTAGCGGCTCCTAATGGAATGAACCGAGCCATTTCGCGTCGGTCGACGGGCCAAATCTCGATTCCCACTGGGAATTCAGAGCATATCAAGAGCACACGATCCTCCTATCTTCCTTCTTCTTCCTATTCTAGCAGTTGAAAACCCTAGAAGATGGAGAATTCAAACAGAGTAGACATGAGTGCTGTGTGCGAGTGATCTTTAATGGATTATAATGGTAAGTGGGAGTTGGGTGTGTGTAATTGCTGATGGGTTTTTCTGTGAGACACACGTCCGACAATTCTGCGGCAGAGCCTTCAATTCATCTCACATTTCTTCCTTCCTTTCTGCTCTCTCTCTCTCTCTCTCTCTCATCTTTGCATTAAAGGGCCATGGAATTTACAGCTCTCTCTCGCTCTGCGACGCCGCCATGGTTCGTCCCTCCCTCCCTCTCTATCTCTCTCTCTCTCTCTCTCTCTCTCTCTCTCAGTATCTGCAATCTCCTGCTACCTCCATTTAAGTCTGTACATATCCATCGAACACACGCCCACGCCCACGCCCACGCCCTCTCTCTCTCTCTGCTCTGGGTCTTCTGGTTTTGTTGCAGGTGACTAAGCTTTTTGGGTGAGAGTGAGAGACTGAGCAAGTTCGAGGCTTGCAAGAGCCAAGATCAATCAATCTCTCTCTCTCTCTCTCTCTCACTCTCAGCGACCATGGATTTCATGTTTCTAGTCTCCTAGGAAGATTTCAGAGGACGCCCTCATTCCAATCCAACGGACGGTTTAGCGCCACGTGTCGACGAACCAGCTTTTTCGCTTCTGCGCACCGGAAAGCCCGCTACTTTTCTTGGTGACCCCTATACGAAAAAAGAAGACAAATCATTTTACCAAAAAAAAAAAAGAAGACAAATCCTCCGGCACTGGTTGTCTTATCAACTCCTTTGCCAGAATGATTTGTTACAACCAATAGTATTGTCAACAATTTGTGAGTAGAAATGTCCCTAAGAACTACAATGATATGATCAATGAGATAATTTATAATTTTTCAAAGCACTTATTCTTTTTCGGAGTGCATACGATTAACAATATTTTGGATATAGGACAATTTCTTATCAAATACGATTAACAAGTAATCTTGAACATTCATAAACATGCCCCTTTTGTGAAATGAATCTAATTTATTCATCTTATTTTGGCATTTATGACTAGCCAAAAGGATATGTGCAGTCATAGGTATTAATGTATTTTCTTTATAAGTTTCTCCTATTAGAGATTGTTTGCCGCCAATTTTACCTCTTTGGATGTGGACAAATATACGGTGCAATATTTTGTCGATGATAACTTTCTCACGGTGAAAAGATGGGTTCTGTTTTTTTCAAGGTGTTGTTCAAATATCATATAAGAAGAGCAATCTAGCAAAATATAAAACTATATAGCACTCTGACTAACTACACTAGTAGTTACCCATTATTCACCTAGAAGGAAGAGGGAAAGGAGGGCAGTCCAATCAATTTCTATTAGAATGATAACCTTCGACATTTTGCTGATGAATGTGTTTTAAGAGGAGTATCCAATACTTTTAAGAAGTTGCTCCACTTGAGTTCATGATGTTGGATACTTAAAACACTTTACTATACATGAAGTTTTAAACATCCTTCGACAATACTAATACAAGAAAAATCAAGTGTCAGGAGTTCACGAGAAGCTATTTTCTCTAATGACATCAGCTGCTTCGGCTCACCATATGCTTGCAAATCAAAGACAAAGGGTTTACGTCATTGGTTTATTTCAATAGCATCAGTTTCTTAACGTTTGCCGATGAAGATGTAGAGGAAGGGATGCTCCTAGGTTTTTCTGGAATTCTCTTTCGTTTCTCAGTGAAAATGACACCATCTTTTTCCTTCGTATTTATGCTTTGTGTGTGTATGGTTTTTAAAATAAAATAAAAAATTAGTAGGGTTTCTGCTTTTGATGCATAATTAATTGATGAGGCTATGTAATAGGGTCGGAGAGGGGAACATAGCGCCACCTTCTCTCCACCTTTTGTTGTCTTTCCTCTCCTTTTGTTTTCTCTCGGGGTTTAGAAAATCCAACATCTCAATTAGAAAATCTGAGGATACCATTTTCGTGACACTGTTCGAGTGCACCTGTGAGAGTATCGGCGGAATGAGGCCCGCATTCGAAACGAGTCCCCCCCTCGGGGAACTTAACATAAAAGAACCTTTAAGGTTTGAGTTAATTTATAAGTAGTTTGACCAACTTTTTGAGACATTAGCCAACCAGAATAGATTCATTGGCCACCCTGTTTCCCATATCAACCATCCGATGTGGGATTTCATGCATCACCAGTAGTGTTATATAAGTACCTTCACAATTAGTGAGGCGTGGAGTAGTTTAGAGAGGGATAACATCATGTTGCATATAATGTGAAATTAATCAAAATGTCCTTGCTGTTTTAGGGATTTACCCTAGAACCTTACCCAACCCTTCTCTCTCTCTTCCTCCTTTTGCCACTACCACACCCGCATCGCGCCTCCATTACCACTCTAACCCCGCAATCATTGAATCATCCCTGTTACTCTGTGCATCTCTGTCGCTCTCTTAGTGACATCGATGCCTTAGACCTAAGTTAATTCGACAAATCCTAAATAAGGTTAGGCTACACAAGCTCCCTCCGTCTTCATTGAGAGAGAGAGAGAGAGAGAGAGAGAAGAAGAAGTTGCGGGCAACACGGGCGGTTGTATGGTGTGGCTCAAATGGAGACCGGTGGAGTGGAGGCGATGGTGAGGAAACGACAGAGGAGATGTATGTGTGCTGCGATAGTGGGTTTCTGCCTCATGAAGGAAGCTTAAAAGAGGGAAAGAGTACATTTAGGTTGTCCAAAATGCGCATATAATGACGTGCAACTTCTCGAGCCCTAAGCCCAATACAAGCGCTTCATTTTTAGATCGGTTAATAACTCGACCATTTGAGCTTCTAAATGGAGGTAAGTTCCATAAGATATGTTTGAATTGGTGGGTTCAATTATAAATGTCCTCGAGGTGATGTCTCCACAACAAAGTATTCGGACTCTACCACTCTTATCGAATAAGACCATACAAGTGCAACAACCGCATCATTTAAAGACTTATGAGACAAAGCCAAAAAATTCCACAATATTGATAAACTTTGATTCTTTGAAGTTTGATTTGACATGATATATTCGTTTGGAGTGATCAAGTGCCATGACGTGTACTAAACGAATTCCCCATTGGTAAAATAATATGGTGATATAGTTGGGCTGGGTTTACTCCCATGTGGAGGAAGCCCAATGAAATGCAATGATCCTTCGTGTAGGTGCAACTTTGAATCATTTCTTATATGTGATTGCTAATGCACGCTGTAATACAAGAGGACGTGGATGCTTTAGAGTGAACCTCTAGTGTTATCTGATATTTTCCATACATAACTCATTCCAAAAACTCTCAGAGAATAATACTTCTCTTGTTTGCTCTTGTGTGCTGTGCCCGAGTAGAATTCTATTTGCTGGTCCTAGTTGGAGAGAATACCCTAAATCTCCTTATAAGAAATCTACTCATATTATGAAACCTACTTAGATTGATCCCTTTTACGGACTCAAAATTGAGACACATTCTCAATATATCCAATCACAAATATGAAAAAGAAATATTCTATATATAATATTACCAGTTGAGGCTATTGAGACATCGTAAAGATACAGGAATTAAAATAATTAATATTCTGAAATGATACTTTTATACCGTGTATGTTTGAACTTCTCGGCTCAAATCAACCTTAATTAAGCGGGTCCAAAGTTTGATGCTTTCAGAATCGGTTAAACGAGTTACAGAATTTTCTTGGCTTTCTTTATATATATAGAGAGAGAGAGAGAGAGAGAGATTCCCAGTTATTGTATTTTTCTCTCTCTCTCATTTTCGAGCCCTGTGTTGGTCGCAGCTGACTCTAGCTAGCTACCTCGGCAACTTTCTGGTCTTCAAACAAATTAAAAAAAAAAAAAAAAAAACAGAAGAAGAAAATGTAGGAAAGGGACTCGAGATCTATAGAGATCGAGACCTAGCCAAGGAAATGCTCGATAAATAAAATACGGACTACATTTTTCCTATCTATCATTAGCTTGAAATAAAATAAAATTTTGCATATAGTGCATGCTGTCATGCATACATTTTTCCTATCTATCATTAGATATATCACTTCTATGATATTGTCACGAACTTCAAGACTTTTATTTTGCAATATTTCATCTCATCCATTGATAGCTTGTGATCGGGTATGGATTCTATCTTTAGAAGATATTGATTGACCTTCTGTGCTAAAATTATCTTTGCGATATGTTTAATCACACAAGATATCTTAATTGATGGCAATCATCTTAAAGACAAAATTCTTGCCTTAGTTGAAGAACTCCATTTATGGAAACCAAGATTTGATTATATGGACGACCAAATTGATTGGATCTCTAATTGTTCTATCTCAACGGCTATCCTAATCTTCTAAAAAATTGTGCAATAGCTAGTTTGAAGAGTGATTCTTGTAAAGATTGTCCAATGGGCAATTTTGGATACTAAGGAGTATAAAAGAAGACCAATGTGCACTTTACTGAAAAAGAAGAAGAAGAAGAAGAAGGCCAAGGTGCTGAATCAAGAGATAGATCAAGAGTTAACAATTCCAAAATTTGAGAGAGCTTCGCATTTTTCATTGTCTTTAGTGAGCTTACAAGTGTAATCACATGAGAAGCGTTGGCAGAGTATTAGTTTGTGCTTTGGTGTGAGATAGTGAGTTTTACCAGCTTGTGTATAAGCAGTACCAATTTCGAGAAAAAGTGCTTGAGAATAAGTAGCACATTACTACTATAATTTTTATCATTGATTTACTAGTGAAATCCAGGCAGTAAACTATTAGCATGGGAAAGTGAATGTGGGCTTATATTGAGCCGAACCACTATAAAGCCTTGTATACAAAGTCTTCTATCTCTCTATATTTATTTATTGCTTGATAGAAACAACTGCACTTGATACCTTAAATATTACTAGAACTTGATCACATTCATAACTGCACTTTTAGATATCATAAGAATCTGTTCATATCTATACTCTATTTCTCACAGTTACATTCATATCCACTTCACTCTTTTAATTTCGCATTTATTTGTCAAATTCTTTAAAATTTCCTGTTCATCCCCTTCTAAGTGATTCTCCTAGTCACTTCAAATTTGTCTTCACCACGTCTTACTCGGTCCTTCTTAGTCCGATTATGATGGATGAGGATTTCAAGCATTGTTTGGTAACAACAAAAACAATAGCCACTTATTTGCTGAGCAGCACTTTGTTGCTCCACTAATTGGACCAACCCATAATCCCATAAGGTAAAAGAAATAAATGTTTGTTACAGAGGCTAGACATTTAACTACATATTTTCTGTCCAATCATACGTGGGGGCACTTAGATTTTGCATGAAATTACAAAATTCCTACTGATTTTTCTCTCTCTCTCTCTATTTAGACTTAGATTTCTCCCGAGTTCAATAATTCCGGATAGACCACCTATTCCTACTAATCTTGTTCCTGTTTATTTAGCCATGCCATATAGACATTAGCAGGTTTTTTGTCCTATATAAACAAAAACCAAAATGTTGCCCTAAAAAAACACCAACGCATAAAAATGTTAGAATATACCTTGTTATTTCTTTATTTCACATATTGAAATTAAACTAATTAGAGCATCGCTTTATTGGTGAACACGTCCAAATTGAAAGATGCTTCTGTCTATTAACATTTCACTAAACAAATAATTTGTTGACCAATTGGAAATAAAATTGTTGGTTCCTTGAGGATTTTCTCCATTATTTCGACCATGACTATTATTGGATTCATTTGAAATTTGATTATGTTGATAATAAAAATTACAAGATTAATATTTTTTTTGATCCCCTTCATAAGAGTGTTAAGAGAAAGTATTTCTTGCAATAATGATATTAAGAATCATTTTAACATGTTGTATTTCTTTAAGCTAATTTCTCTAGCAATAGTAATGGTTCCTATAAGACGCAGAAAAATGTAATCCCATGATCTCCATAATTAGAACAAGAACACATATAGTCGAGTAGAAAGATTAACGCACATGTTTTGTGATTTAGAAGCGGAAAAGTGACGATCCACGTACAAGTTCTTTTTCTCTATTGCCCTCTGTATCATTAGCTCAATTAGACGGTCCCCTCACCCTTTAGTGCTAGGTAAACACTCATTTGCGAAAATAATTATGAGAATTAGAGTTAGAGGAGAGATTTGAAGACTATTTATAGAGTTTCTAGCTAGGCCCTCTCATTATGGGCTAGACTCAACTCGGCATACAATAACTAGCTTTATCTCATCTTAAACCAACCCCATAAAACGGTAAATTATAATATCAATTAATGTAGCTTACATTAGTAAAACTCTTACATTCTCTCACTTGGGCTATATTAATTAAAATTGTACTGTATGTTCATACTTTGATCTAGAGATAATTCTTAATATTTAATCATATCCCATAAAATTTCAAACACCGAATCATGATGGTAACTGCATGTATACACACAGAACCTTCTATGGTCATGAGTGTTTTCAATTGTATTGATATGGATCTAATATGATAGTGTGACAAATGAATAACACTTCTCATAGAAAGATTTTCTCTATTAGTCACCATTCTTTTATTGTCACAAAAATCTGTGCCACCAGAGAATATTTTCGAGTTCTTGTGAAATCACATGTGCCTTATCCTTATGGTTAATATTTATTTATGTGTAATAAGACATATGCTCAAGGCTAATTACCGGATGCCCTTAGCCTTCACGCAATATTTATATAATACCTTGAGACTTTTATTAGTATGTATAACATAATATCAATATATTCATAAATATTTTTATTGAATGCAAAAGTTGATATAAATCAAAACATTACCGAAAGTAACAAACACAAATATAAACTTTATTATAATAAAAAAATAAAAACAGCTCATACTAAATAACAATATCCCAAGATGCTTCTAAGTCCATGCTAATGACATGTTACTCAAACACACAAGGGCATAGGCCTTTAACTAGTGGATCTGCAACTATATTATTTGTAGGAACATGATCTATTGCAACGTCACCACTTAGACCCCTTGAGACATTTGTGTTGTTAATAAATAACACTACAGAGTTATTGTCACAATATAACTATATGGACTTGTTCACAAAATAAAAAAGGGTTAACTTTCTAATGAGGTTTCGGAGCCAAATAACTTGAAATGCATGCTATAAACTCTGCTTGCATAGTAGAAGATAATATAAATTTTTCTTTCTCGGTCTTCCATAATACTGTACCCCTGCTAACATAAATATGTATTATGTTGTTGACTTTATATCATCCTAATAGCCAGCAAAGTTTGCATTCAAATACCCTATTAACTGCAAGTTTGGAACATGTTTATAAATCGGCATAGTTTCTTAACATCTTTAAGTATCTTAAAATCTTATTGGCAACAATTCAGTGATTGTGTTCTAGATTTGACTGATATTTGCCTAGAAGTGCTGTCACACTGGTCTAGTACAAACTTAAGCATATATGATACTTTGAAGTACACTAGTTTAAAGTACATCATTCATTTGAGCTTTCTCAAAATTTGAACTAGGGTATTGTAAAATACTCAATTTATCACCCTTAATAACATGAGCATTTTCTAGCTTGCAATGCTACATATTGAATCTTTCTAAAATATGATCAACATATATCATCTGAGACAAACCCAATAAATGGTGAGAACGATCTTTATGGACCTCAATGCCAAGAACAAAAGACACATTACCAAGGTCTTTCATGTTCAAATTTTTTGATAACATCCACTTTATCTTATACAATAATCCAACGTCACTACTTGCAAGTAAAATATCATCGACATAAAGTATAAGAAAAATATATTTCATTCATTGACTTTATAGTATATACATTAATCTACTTTATTTTCAATAATTCGAATAAAGTGACAACACTATGAAACTTTAAGTACTATTGTCTAGAAGCTTGCTTGAGGCCACAAATAGACTTTTTTAATCTATATACAAGCTTACCCGAATTGTTTGCAACAAAACCTTCAGGTTACATCATATAGACCTCCTCATTAAGGTCTATATTTAGAAAAACAATTTTAAAATCCATATGGTGTAACCCCATGTCAAAATGAGTTATCAATGCCAAAATCACTCTAAAAGAATCTTTTGAAGAGATTGGACTTAGCTACCAGTCTGGCTTTAAACATCTCAATCTTTCTTTTGGAATATCTTTTAGTCTTATATATCCATTTGCAATCGATAGGCTTGTAACTTTTAGGCAATTCAATAAGCTCCCAAACACTATTGTATTTCATGGATTGCATCTCGTCTTTTATTGCATCTAATCACAAATATGATTGAGGACAAGAAACGACATATGTATAAGTCACTGGATTAACAACGTAGCCTATATCATAATCATGCTCTCCCAGGTAGATTGCATAGTCTAATGGAATAGCTAAACATCTTTTCTTAGTTGACCTCTTGAGTGGAGTTACTACAACCTCATTCTGAACTTGAGGGGCTTGAAGAACTTCATTAGAAACTACCTTAACAACAAGATCTTGGGCCATAATAAGCTCAATTTGTGGTGTAGAAGGCTCTTCCACAGTCGTTTGCACAGGAGAGATAGGGATCCAGTAATCCTCACCATATTGTCATCTTCAATAGTTTGTGAAAAGCTTCATTTTTCAGCTATATCAAACTCCAAAAATATTAATGTATGTAATTCCACAATTCTTGCACCTCCATTGAGGTTATAACATCAATACCCCTTTGAATGATCTAGGTAAGATATGAAGTAACAGTTTTGAAATCCAACTTATTTAATATTAGATTATATAACTTCACTTCTGCAGTACACCTCCAAACTTTAAGATGATTCAAACTAGATTTACGTCAAATCCACATCTCAAAAGGAGTTGATGGAATCACTTTGGTAGGAACATGATTTAGAATGTAAAGTGCCGTTTTCAAAACTTCACCCCACATAAAACTAGGCAAATTTGTTCTACTAATCATACTCCTCATCATATCCATAAGAGTGCGATTGCGCCTTTTAGCCATATTATTTTGTTCATGACTTCCAAGTATAGTAAATTGAGCTACTATCCTGAAATCTTCTAAGTATTTAGCAAACGGCTCTTTAAATTGTCCAACATCAGCATGCCTCTTAAAATACACACTTGCATGGTCAAATATGACAATCTTAATGACTTTTCTCAACTGTTTGTCTACTTCAGTACGAAAAATCTTGAATTTGTCAAGAGACTCAAACTTTTTTTTAATCAAGCATAGGTATCTATATCGGGAATAATCATCAATAAATATGATAAAGTTATAATTTCTACACAATTTGCCGTATATGGTCCAATAATATCAGTGTGGATGACTTCCAATATATCAGAACTTCAAACTGCGGTTTTCTTCTTTATCTTAGTCATCTTACCTCTATAACAGTTTATGCAAGTCTCTAGATTACTTTTAAGAATAAGCAAGATGTCAACATTTATCAGCATAAGACTGTTCCTTAGGTAGAAGTCTTTTAGAATCAACATTTTCAGTTGAATAAGCAATGTACATATCATTGGGAAATAAACACAATCGGTACAATTCATTGGACAAATTGCAACACCTAACCTCATTTGAATTAAAAAACATGGAAATATTATTGCTCTTTATTTCAAAAAAATATGAAACAGAAACTAAGTTCCGTCTAAAGGAAAGTACATAAAAAGTATTTCTTAACATTATCCTAAAACTAGAATCTAGAATCAAAATAACATCTTTCACGAACTCAATATCAACTTTAATATTGTTTCCCATAGTGAGCTTTGATTTATTTTGATTTGGCGTCCTTCAGTTTATGAACCACTATATGGTAAACGCAACATGATTAATTGTACTGCTATCTAGCCAACAAGAACTGGACGGGGCTTCAGATAGGTTAGATTCACAAACAAATGTCAAAGAATTATTACCTTTAGGCTAACTTTTGGTGCTTTTGGACAACCAAACTTTATATTTATTCCAGCATTTCTATACGTGTCATTTCTCCCTACGAAAGTAGCAAAGAATATCATCATTCTTGAATGATGCTTTCTTAAGACCCAGACTGTTTGAAGAACCAGCAACTTCAAAATTTCTCTTATGAGTATAATTTTTGAACCTTTATCCTTATCACTACCGGAACTAGAAGCATAAAAAGTAATGTGCCACTTATCTTTCTTTAGTTTCTTTTCCTTTGCCACCATCTTTACAATCATGTCATTAATTAACCAGATCTCATTTTGAGAACTATAATTGATCTTGATCATCCCAAAAATTAGGAGAAAAAGTATTTAAAACTCGATACACAATGCAAGTAATAGGAATAATAACATTAAGAGCCTGAAGTTTTGTTTGCAAATCTACTATTCTCAAAACATAATCCCTAACTCCACAAGAACCATCATACTTCATATTAAAGAGTGTTTACAAGTGTGTCCATATCTCAGCATTAGATGAAACACGATTTTTAACCACCAAAACCTCTACCATCTATCTAGCAGTGTAGTCTGCAAGCAAACCACTTTTCAAGTGTTCCTAAATGGAATGCTTCATGGACAGCAAGTAAATTCGATTACTTTTTTCCCAAGCAGCGAATTGTGCTTTCTGAGCTTCAGTACTTTCAATTGTAAGATCTATCAGCTTATCGGCAATATGAGCCATATGAACATCTGCTATCTCTATACCAAACAAAAAGTAAGAATCTCAATAGTAATAGAGTTACTATTTACAGAAAATGTGACTAAAAAATAAATAATGTATATAATTAGTACCGTGTGAGTACTATGTAACTTGAAAATGCACAAGTGCACATTCAGAAAGTTATATGCACTATCACATAATTACTCTTGTGCAAAAAGTATGACATGTAGTTGTATACTCCTCACATAACATCGGTTATGAGAATATATTCCAATCTTTGTGATTTTATTACCATTGGTATATGAATCACTAGAATTAGTCACTTCTCCAGCGCACTGTTGAATGGACCTAGACTTAGAACTAGGGAAGGAGAGTAAATTTCATAGGTATGCATCCCACATTGGGCGAACAACTCCCGTTCAAGCTCTTCAGGGACAGCCTTTTAGCAGAAAATCACTCAGCCCTTTAGTTCAGAGTCTAGAGACACCCAAACATCCAGGATGGAATCGTTTCTAACCTACCCAAGCTGCATTTCTTGGAGGATCCTACCAAGCTGGAGAAGAAGAGAAATTTAGAAAGCCATGGAGAGGTTTTTCAACGTCCAAGATGGAATCGTTTCTAACCTACCCAAGTTGCATTTCTTGGAGGATCTTACCAAGCTGAAGAAGAAGAGAAATTTAGAAAGCCATGGAGAGGTTTTTCACAAAGCACACACTTTACTTCAAGGGACTCTGCCCAACACAATACATCCTCCTCGCCTTTTATAGACGATTAGAGGTCACAAACCAATAAGGACCAAGCTCATGGGTCCGGGTACAAACAGAGGCATCGGAAATTTCCGGGAGGGAATTATTTGCACACTATGAACAGTACTTTCCCTAGCCTAGTGCTACAGTAAAAGTGAACAGTGACTTGCTACGGTGAAAATGTACGGACTCAACGGACTCGTCCGTCACGAGCATTGTAACTACAGATTGAGTCATCTGAGCTGTCTTCTAGGAGATGTGCCTCGTATTTTTATTCAAGGGCTTCAAGATCTTCAGGTGAAAGGATTTGGTTCAGCCTTCGTGATGAGGATGCTTGTTCATGAGCCCAATGTGATGCTTCTTCTTCAGCCCAGTTTGTATTTTCATTTTCTTGAGTGTTGGCGGGAATTCTTGGCTGAGGCCAATTGGATGGCTGTGCATAGAAAGATGTGTTCATGCTTTGGAATAAGGACGGAGGTCCCTGTTCATAGGGATCCTAGGATAGAGGGCCTCCAAAGCGTGCATAGGGGTCCTGGGTGGATTGGACAATGTCATCTTCGCTTGTCATTTCATCCTCCTGGGACGATGTAGCTTGTCTGTATTGTTCGAGTGCTTCCTTAGCTTCTAGTGCTAGGTCATAATGATCCCACGTAGTGGGTACATTATTCCAAACATTTTCGGGAATGGTTTTGTTTTCCTAGCACAAGACTCTCTAGAGTTCTCGGTATTCGTTTTCACAAAATCGGACAGATCTGGGATAAGATTTGTGAATCTGTGCTTCTCGGTTGTCCAAGTGAGGTTTATAGGATGTGGTTCCTATTTCCTGTGGGGCATTAATGATTCTTCCATTGTTTGTGAAAAAATGCAATGGACGTTTGAAAAACAAGATGGTATGGACTTCAGGATTCTGTGTCATGGTTCTTAATTCCATTTCCAAAAGTTGTTTCTAGTAAGTAGGAGGATGGAACCAGTTAAGAAAGTCTAAGAGATTCTTATCACTTTCTTTTTCAACATTTCTTCCAAGTAAGAATATCCTGGTGAGGTTGGCAATGAACCTTCTGGTTGGAATTTCAATGGCTATCGAGTACTTATTGGTTAAGTACCACAATAACGTCTTGAGCTATTCAGGGAAATCATCTTCCTTCCAAATAAGAGGATGAATGAATGGATAATTCATATTTAACCCAAAAGCATAAAAGATCGAACCTCCATTGAATCTGAATAGGTCTGTGTGGCTTTGTCACATGAGATTCTCCAAGTTTTCAGCAAAGCTGTCATTTTGGATTTGCTGAATAATCTCCTGGGGATATTTCCAGCTTTGCAAATCTTTGATATTCTCAATCTTGTATTTTACTCCATGATTGAGCATATGGAAAGCAGGCCTCTTGATGTACATGTTGATTTCGACTGGTGCTTTTGGCCTTAATAAGAAGTCAACAAGCATATTCTTCTTTCTAGGAATATGTTTGGTTTCAAATGAGTATTTTGAGAACCATTCAACCCATCGAAGCAGTTGGGAATTTGGAATCTGCTTTTGTTTAAACTTGGTCATCTGAGGGAAAGATGACATGTCTAATTCTACTAGGAAATGATGGCCGATGAGATGAAACTCAAACTTTTTTATTCCATTTTTTACTACTAAGATTTCTTTGAAAGTGGAATGGTAATGCATTTCAGCTAGAGAAAACTTTCCACTTTTATGAGCACAAATGTGTCTCTTACCATCAATTTCTTCGAACAGGATGGCTGCCCAGTATTCATCACTGGCGTCAGTTTGAAGAATTCTTTTTCCTGTTGATGATAGATTCTGCATAATCTCCTTAAGCTCAGCAATTGCTTTAGTCTGGATTTTTCCTCAAGGTGGGGAATTCTTCTTTATCATGGATTGTAAAGGAATCAGAAGCTTTGCAATGTTTGGGACAAAATTCCTAAGATAATTGATTATCCCAAGAAATTGCTGAACTTGTTTTGTAGTAAAGTTATCTTCAGGAAACTTCAATAATTCTTGAGCAATATGTGGCCCTGGGTAGTACGCACCTTTGTTGAGGTGCATACCAAGAAATTCAATCTCTGTTTGGGCAATATTCATTTTCCTTTGAGAAAGCATAATGCCATGCTTTTTGACAATTTCTGCGAATTGCTCAAGGAGTCGGCAATGTGACTGCTCATCAGGACTGTAGAGCAGAATGTCATCAATGTATACGGCTGCACTTGATAAGATTGGTTGGAAAATACAACACATGGCCTTTTGGAAAAGGGATGGGGCTACCTTTAAGCCAAAAGGAAGTACTTTCCACTGGAAGTGCTGGTTTGGGAAACATAATCCTGTCTTGGATCTGTCTTCAGGATGGATACCCAATTGCCAAAATCTTGTCTTGGGCCTTGGTTAGGCCAGCAAAGAGAGAGTCTCTGGATAGTAAAGGGAATTTATCATCTTGGAGAAAAAAGGTTGAGAGGTTGATAGTTGATTACCAATCTCATTTTTCCCCTGTTTTGCTCAGAATGCTTATTGATATAAAATGCTTCACAAGCCCATTGAGAATTAGAAATTTCAATAAGGCCTTATTGCAATAATTTTGAGCATTCCCTTTGAGCTAAAACCAAATGTTTTGGATTCATGCCCATGTGACTCGCCTTAGTTGGATTTATATCTTCATTCTTTTTAAAGGGAAGACGAATAAAGAACTCTGGATTTTTCCACAAAGGATGAGAACATTTCTAAGCGAATTTTGAATGGGATTCCGAACAAGATTCTAACAACTTTTGCATGATTGGATCTAATAGACTCATATGAATGGAAAAGAGTCTCTGAATATTGACAAACTCAGAGAATTGGTCTTTATATTTAAGACATTTTCCAGAAATGATACGGAGTTGAGAGATTTGAATCATGATATCCCACCAAATTATCAGGTCTTTATTGGGGAGGCTTGATCCAAAGATTTTTGTGGTTATGGAACACTGCGGGAAGAACTGGACTGTTACGGGAGTGGTTCTGACATTTGTGGAGAAAGTATATCCTGAGGCAAAATTGAAATATCGGATGTAAGGGGTCTAGAATTCTTCAGGAAGAACTTTAGTGTCCAATATTGAACAACTTGCTCCCGTGTCAACGAGGACGATAACCGTAATGGGTTTGGCAAACTTTGAAGTGAGGATTTTTACAGGGAAATGGGGACAGTGAGTTTGACTTGAAAATATGTCAAAGTTAGGTTCTAGAGATGAGGATGATATATGAAAAATATCTTCAAACTCTAAGTCTGACTCAGTCTCACTGGAAGTTTGGTAATGAGGAATGACACAGAGAGTTTGTTCACATGGTTCTTCATCAGCAGAAAATAAGGATTCAATGTCATCATTTTCAAGAGAAATGCATGTTTCATTCTCAATGTGATGAATTAGACGATTCTGACATTTTCTTGCTTGTGGACAAATTTTGGCAAAATGTCCTTTCTGGTTGCAGAAATAGCAACGGTTTGATTTCTTGTGGTTTGTGCGATCCTTCCTTTTGCGCAGGTATTGCCATTTCTTCTTTTTCCAGAAATGCTTGGAACCATGTTTGGATTTGTTTATCCAAAACTTCTTGTAATGTTTCTTTTTCCGAGAGTACTTACCACAAGTACCATCACAGTTTTTCTTGGAGCATTTGATTTTCAACTTCTGGCGAGAGCAAGCTGATTCAAGGCGTTTGTCATCTGTGATGTATGTACGGACCATCTGGCGCTTTAAGCATAATTCTTCTAGGCATAGATGGACTTCTTGCTGTATTTCTCCCAAGGGGATATCTTGTACTCTCCTTTGTTTTCCAAAAAAGGATCTTTCAACCATTTGAGATAGTTCCTTAAGGATGGAAGTAAGGAGAACATGCTTTAAATTTGGATCTGCACCAATTTGGTAAAAAAGCTGAAGCATCACTCGATAATGCTTATCAAGATGTTTCTTCTGGAGGGAGCAGCATTTTCTTTCGAAAAATTCTTTTCTTTTCATCTCTATGAGATCGGTGGGTTTTCCCACAAAGACATGATATAAGAGAGTGATGGCATGGCCGAAATTTGGTGACATCAGGAAATGAATCTGGTCCTGTTCAGAAATTGATTGCCACCAGAGTTTGAGGCTGCCCGTAAACCTTGTAACAAAGTTGTAAAGGACATCATTCATATCATGATTGGTGATAGACTGAGTATTCAACCAAGTATGAAAATCTTCAAGTCTTTGTGGCCATTTATGATAAGGAATATCATCGATAGTGAAGAATTGTTTTGATGTTATGGACACATGCTGAGCAGAATTTGTCTGAACATTTTCTGGCTCATAATAGTTTGATTCCATTTCATCATCAGGAGGGTCAGCCATGAATATCGATGAAGTTACTGGTGCAATGGGGAGAGAGTCAATTGTAGGAATAGAGAAAGATGAAGAAGAGGAAAGAGATATTGAATCTGATTCAGTCTCAAGAGTACCGTGTTCAACTGGGAGCAAAATCTGCTTTTCTGGAATGGCAGGATCAGGTTGTTGAGTAGCAGGCTCAAGTTCCTGAGCACCCAAATCCTTTAGAAAGGATTCTAATGGGTTGGATAGCATCATCTGATCCGATTTTTCTTTTATAACAATCGAACTTGATTCTATAGGTGGTATTTTTTTCTTTTCCTTTGTCCTTCTGCAAGGCCTTGAGACAATTTCGTATTTCTACCATGTCGGGTTCCCTTCTGTAGGGATCTTCTGGAATAGTGGCAAAAATAGATGTCTGTGGCGGTGGAGGCAAATACCCGATTCTAACATAAGGTGCCAATGGATAAAAAGGTATAAACCTTCCTTCTTCAAGAAGTTGGATTTGCCTCTTGAGCTTTTCTATTTCTGGCTTTGGACTTTCAAGGTAATGATACCTAAGATGCTGTCCTGATTCCAAGGCGTGAAGCCTTTTCTGGAACTCAGAAAGTATCTTTTTGGTGCTTTCATCATACCTTCGGAGATCTTGTTGCACATTTCCAATCTTGGAATCAATTGTTTTAAAGGCATTGTTTTGTGCCAATAGAGTCTCTGATTGCCAATTTAGAACAGTTTCAGCAGCAGGAGTCTTTCTCTATCTCCCATGTTCATCCACATCAGTGGGGCTTGGAATCTTAGGAATATGGCGGTATCTGCCATGTGGATCAATAAATTCTTTTGAGACTGGAAACGAGAGCTTAGAAGAACTTTCTCTGGCAAGAGGGGGAAAGTCAGTTTTCTGGAACATGGCGATGGAAGAAGTGGATGGTGCTTCTAGTGGAGTTTCAAGTGGGTAAGAATGCTTCTTAGCCATTTGAGGATTGGCTTATAAAACGGAGAGAGAGCTTGTTTTTTTTGAGGAGGAGATGGTGGATGTGATTTTGGTAAATCTGGTAAGGCTTGGGATGTAGCATTGTACCCGGTGGTGGAGGTGGTGCATAAGAAACCATGAACTGGTATTTATCACATTCACCAAGAGTATCAATAGATAGATCTCCATCTAAGTACCTTTGGTACACCTTATCCTTTGGCTTTTTCCTTCGAGGTGGAGATTTTGCAAAAGGATCTACCTCGTCAGGGGATTTTGTACAATAGGAACATTGACAAAAAGGATCCCAAAAACAATTACCATAGTTGTCTTTGTAGTAATGGACAGGATGTCCATCACCGTTGAAGTGTCTAACAAGCTTTTTTTAGTCTAGCTCGGAAATTGATTGAGGAACACATGGTTCAATCATGAAGAGGGTTTGGAAGATAGAAGGACTTTCTTCCTTTTCCTTACCAAATTTGCTGGAAACAGTTCCATATTTTTTCCGTATGAACTCTGAGTCCGTAGACTGGAAAGGCTTATTATGCTGGTGTAGCTTTTCATAGTTGGTGATCCAGGTCTCTGGAAGGAGCTTGGCCAATGTATCATCCGGGATCTGTTTGGGAACATGGATACAGGATGCCTGGAAGATAGAAGGACTTTCTTAGTTTTCCTTGCCAAATTTGCTGGAAACAGTTCCATCTTTTTTCCGTACGAACTCTGAGTCCGTAGACTGGAAAGGCTTATTATGCTGGTGTAGCTTTTCATAGTTGGTGATCCAGGTCTCTGGAAGGAGCTTGGCCAATGTATCATCCGGGATCTGTCTGGGAACATGGATACAGGATGCCTGGTCATTCTACATAGAAATGAACAAAGCATCTTCATTACCATTGTTGAAGTTGAGGTCAAGTGCATGGTTCTGCACTCGATAAACCATATGGTAATATAAAGTTGCAGCTACAAAGTCAGCAGTTTGAGGGGCTCCAGTGAGCTGGACTTGGACTTTCAGAAAAGAGAGTAACTGGGGGTCTGAAAGAGCGATGTTGAAGTTTGGATACAGAGTCACAAAGATTGTTCTAGCATTCAAAGTTGTTTGGACAGTACCAATACAAGCATGCTGGTATTGTAAAAACCTGGTATCCAACAATGCTATTCTTGCCACAATTGGCAAACCTTTACGACCATGAAAGATAAGAGCAAGACGAACAGCTCCATAATGGACATGAGTGTATCCTTGTTGAGCCCATTGTTTGGAGAACTCTGGAGGAATTTGGAGCGTAACAAAGTACTCTTTTTCAGTGGATCTCTCTATGAACTAATACATAATAACCTCCTTTGAGAATATGACTACACATAAGAATAGAAGACATCCCATTATTATACCAAATCGGTATTTCTCAAACACAATTAAATGTGCCACTTTGGCGGTCATAACTCAATTGAATTCTTGAAACTCTCTCGTACCGGAGATATAAATTTTACTTTTCATAAACACCATATACATGTTATTTAAACTTTAGTGACAGGGGTACTTTATTACTAAAATCACATATCATGCTAATTACATTATTTTATTAATCGATATGAATTAAATTTTATAAATATTATCAATAAATCATATTCTATACAATATACTAGTAAATTAGCACCTATATTTCCAAAATCATAGAAAAATACTAGAAAATACTAGAAAATACACTAAAAATACAAATATTTAGGGCTTTGTATGTATTTTCACATTCACAAGATCATCAAAAATATAAAATAAACAGACCACAAGGTAGAGCATCATTGTATGAACACGTAGTTGTTGACTATGCACTGATTGGAGGCTCAACGTGCTTGTACAAGCCACCTGAGTGCGTGGCACGTGAAGCCTACGTGTAGGCAGCTCCCTGGGCTATTTTCCGGTTTGCTAGGGAATAGTACGAATGATTACCGGTCCAGCCATACGGTCTGACCGATTGACTAGTCTGTTCAATGACAAACCGGGTAGGATCTTGGGTTGGTTCACCTGTCATTTGGGTTAGGTTGTCAGATCGGGTTGGGTCGTTGGGCTAGTGACATTAGATGACATCAGCCCTAGTGTGTGCAGTGCATGCGCAAGCAGCCACGCCCACATGTGAGGGTGCGTGGGCTGCATGCTTGACGCCCTAGCAGTGTGTGGCCACACGTGGGGGCACGTGCGACCTCCCCTGGTAGTGTGCCACCCATGGTTTTGCTCGTCTTGTCGAGTTCTTTTAGTTTATATAATAAAAATCGATTTTTGCTGCACAAAAGATCACGAAAAGGGGCAAAAACTATACGTCTATGCTCTAATCTATGGAAGCTCTGATACCACATGTAAGACGTGAAAAAAAAGGGAATCCCACAATCTCCATAGTTAGAACAAGACCACATATAATCAAGTAGAAATATTAACACACATATTTTGGGATCCATCAATCTTGATGCGGTAGTGGAAAAGTGACAATCTACGCGCAAGTCCTTCTCCTTTATTACCCTCTATATCACTGACTCAATAAGACGACTTCCTCACCCTTTAGCATTAGGTAAATGCTTTTTTGTGAGGATAATTGTGAGAATTAAAGTTAGAGAAGTAGACTTGAGTACTATTTATAGAGTTAGACATGCCATTTTATTACTAGTCGGGCTCAACTCGACCCACACTAACCTACCCCATATTAAACTAATTAAGAAACATTCTATCTCACTTTAAACCAATCCCGTAAAACAGTAAATTATAATATCAATTAATTAAAAAAAACTCTTACAGTTGCTTCCCTCAATTATAAATTAAATAAAAATAGCAACTTGCGTATGGGATTATGACAACCTTCTTTTTCTAATCTTTGCCTAGGTATCTAGATTATATAGGAAAATTATCTTGGTCTTGTCCAAATTGAACTACTTTGGCTGCGTTTGGTGACCGGATAAAAACTAGGATATGATATATTTTACCCTATCCCGTGTTTGGTAGCTGTCTAGGATAGGATAAGGTCGGATATAAACGGGATATAAACCGGATAAAAAAATCCCAAGGGAGGGGTGGGATAAGGTCGGATAGGATTTCTTTTATCCGAAACATAAAACCCTACGCTTTTTTTCTTTCTCCGTCGTTCACCCACAGACGATTGTCTGTTTCCAAATTCCAAAGTATGGACATTGAAGCCTTCTCCTCAATAGCTTTTCAATTCTCATCGAAATTTTACGAAAACCTTCTTCCTCCGCCAAGGTAAGACCCCTCGTCCGCCGGCGATTGCCCGCCGGTCGCTCTCCCGATCGATTCCCCCCCACCGCATTTCTACTCCACCTTCCATCTCCGATTTTCCATCAGCTGCTTCATCTTTGCTTCCCTTCAACCGACTCATCGCCACCGCCACCGGCAGGGACAACGCCGCCTTTGCTCCTCTCATCAAACCCTTCAACCGAGCCCGGATGGCGGCGGTGGCGGCGCGAATCCCCTCCGTTGATGAATGGCATAAGAGTCCGGCGAAAGGTGAAGAGGATGAGGACAAGGATGAAGATGTGGACTTTAATCCCTTTCTGAAGGAAACCCTTCACTAGACGCTTCGTTGAGTCTGAGCTCCGAAATTGAAGGAATAGATGGGGACGTTGTTGAAAATGGAGTTAAACCTTTACAAACGGCGGAAATTTATTCGTCAGAGTTGATTGATGAGGGTCAGAGTTTTGCTGTGGAGTTAAACCTTTACAAACGGCGGAAATTTATTCGTCAGAGTTGATTGATGAGGGTCAGAGTTTTGCTGTTGAAGATTCTGAGCATTGTGAGGGGGGAAATTTCATGCTGAATTCCCTTAAACTAGTATGTGAACAAGAATTGCCCGAACTTGTCGCCGGAATGCTCTCTAAGACAGATTCAGAGATCCTGTCCCAAGCTGAAAATGGGCATTTACAAGGAAAGGAAGATCATTCGGGCTTTTGCTATTTTGAAGGAAAAAACAAATTGTTTTCTTCAAGCTTAGTTCAAATAAGAACGAAAGAGGAATTGCCTAAAATAAGGTGTCAGTAAGGCTTCGCAAAGTAGAAAGATAATCTGATCAATTAACATAAAAATGGTGTATTTTTCCCTTTAATAAGCCTTGAAAATACTGCGCCCATTTTCTTTCTTTTTGTAATACCAGACTAATATCAAACCCTAGTCAAGTATCTCGGTCTCTTTTTTTTGTCGGCAGTCAAATATCATGGTCAAACATCACATTTTGTGCTCTCGTGGTATCTATGAGTGCGAAAGCTTTGGCACCACCGCACGAAGCTCCTATCAAACGTCGAATCAATAGGTTTCTGTTGCCAAAAATAATTCAAGAATTAATTACCCTAACCCTACAAAGCCATGCCACGTTGACCAAACAATAGCTCTGCCTAATTTCAATGGGCCCCACCTTAATTAATTACCTGTATTTACGTGGAGGCAAGTAGATGAAATTAGATCCAATACACGCATGGTTGACTTGAACAGGACTTTGGTTCGATTAGAACCGTTCGGTGCATTCATTGTAATGCTATCATATAGGGACCACACGGGTAGCCCTTTGGATGGTCTAAAAGTCTTCAGTCCGGTTCTTTGCAATTACTTAACTTTTTGCACCTCTTGAGAAATTGATTTACTTTCATAATATGCATCATTAAAATACATTTGGTCACAATTTCTGTAAAAAAATATCAATGTCGTAACGCATATATGCTCACAAGGGTTTTTATAAAGGGTCGAGATCTTCAATCATATGTTATCCAGCCATCGAGAAATGGTTCCTCAAGGGACCATAGTACTCTCTCCAATTGTCTTGTTAGGGCTTTGGAAGTTCGGGAAAATGATAGACATGAATTACTTAGTCTTGATTTAGCATAAAGTATTGGCTTTCCTTTATATTTTGCTTTTGTTGTCTGTTAACGTTATTCGAGTCCTCATCTTGAGATTATAGAAGAGGATCAAGACAATTATGGATTTATATGTATGCACGTGATTGAATTGGATTAAGGTTGCTGATGATAATAAGGTGGAAAGTCACTTTTGTTTGTGCTTGGTTAAAAAAAGAAAATAAATCATATAAGATATTCCGATCACGTTACACATTTTATACCTTATTATATGTGGTTCTTTAACCCATTTACCAGATTTCTCACATAGAATATAAATGTCATATGCGATCCAAGAATGATGACGGTTGAAGTAACTGCATGCCAAATCAGGAAGTGGAAAAACATAAAAACGAAGAAGATTTTGTTGAAAACGTTGTTGATTATTTCACGTTTCATATTGTCTCTCGGGAACAGTACCCAGATTAAGCACTTGAGAAACAAAAAAGAAAAACCAACAGACAGCTTTTAGACTCGCTTACACGCCCACTTATCTACTTACCAACGACCACCACAGAAATTTTCCAAACGAGGGTTCGAGAGATACTTGCCCCACTTTGCTTTTGTGAGTTAGGCAAAAATGAAATTGGTCAATAACCAATTGCTAAATAGTAATTATTTTCGTAATCTGGTCACTAAACCATGTCTTGGGTCTACACAGCATAGGTTCAATACCTCATCAAGAAGATTTGCCAAAATCAAAGGAGAGCCTGAGTCCAAATCCATAAACATGTCTTTTTGGATCGACATTTACTTAAAAGCTTAAGTGAATGAGTAATTGGCTAACTAGAATATATTAATGAATCTATATTACGTCTCGATATTGGATATCTTTCAGCTAATGCCTCCATACATGTATCTTAACAAATCTCCCCTCATGTGTGAGCCACCTATATTGTGCCCATTCCCTCTTAATCTAGGATCATATTTCCACCTTGGCCTAAGCCAACTTTGGTAGATGTTGGTAGGGATAACATCTACTCTTCAAACTCCACCTCAATCACCTTGGCCCAGCCGCACTTGGCAAGAAGCTGGAGGACACCATCAGCCACCTCAATAAGGAGTCGCATCCAAATTTTTCTTTCTTGAGATATTCATCAAACACAAATAAAAATTGGAAGTGGATCATCGATCAATCATTAGTTATGATATTT
Organism: Eucalyptus grandis; assembly: GCF_016545825.1. Lineage (NCBI taxonomy): Eukaryota > Viridiplantae > Streptophyta > Magnoliopsida > Myrtales > Myrtaceae > Eucalyptus > Eucalyptus grandis. The sequence continues at coordinate 37,713,611 of NC_052620.1, read as the reverse complement.
ATCACTTGTTGATCGGCACAAAATAAGCCTAATTCCTTCATCCAGGAAAATTGCTAAGAGAGAGCCTAAATTTGAATCTATCAATATATCTAGTTGTATCAACATTCACTAACATATTTTAGCTATTAAATTATATGTCAATTAAAATATGTTAATTGCTCCATATTATATCCCAATATAGGATTTCTTGGTGTAACACTTTCATACTTGTACCTTAGCATCACGTTCTTAGGTGCAAAAGGAGAAAAAATTGCCATACGCTTGTTGGCTTGGAGTATACCAAGATTTTTTTTTTTTTTTAAATGCCTTTTGATTAACTATAATCAATATATCATGCAGGCAACGTGAAGAGAAAATTGAAGACGATGCATAGCAAAATGATCTTGTGAGAAACTTTAGATCATGCATATAACCTTTATAGCATTGTCAACTCGAGTTGCTTAATTCACAATTTTATTGAAAAGGGTCACCAATCAAAATGAACTATAAGGAAAATAAAAATATTCAAGTCGCAATCCAACAACGCATAATCGTTGTTTTTGAATTTGGAATTGCACTATGCCCTAAACCACCTCCCCATTTCTCTGAAAAGTACTTCCGGCTTGATGATCTTTTGGAAAATAATTGACAAGCTACAGTTAAGCAATGATTAACCCCAAATCACTTAGGTACATAGATGGTAGAATATCATTGAAAACGGATAGCACATAGATTCTCTAATATGAATTAATTCATGCAACGATGGATCGAGAAATGGTAAACAAGCAGTTGCAAGAGAATTACGCCTTGCCGAGCACTTGAACCTATGTCCACAGGAGAGAACACCACAAATTCTGCTAAGGAATTTGACCGGAGATATAAGTATACGTTGCGATTTCTGCAGTTTGAATAGAAACACAACACAGTCCAACGCCGTTGGTATTGCTGGAAACAACAGTGTAAGTCGATCAAGTATTTAATAGGTGGTCATAAATAAGGAAATTAGGGTTTTATTAGTGTCCATAACACAGTATAAATGGAGCCATTAATGTACTATTTTTATCAAGTTATTGAGGAAAGACGCAACCTTCGACTAGTTTCTCTCTCTTGTGAAGACCCTATAATAAATTAACAGAAAGATCTGCACCGATGATAATTCCAAACTTCAAACAATTTGTCTGAACATATTCGATGAGAGACTCCTTCAATTTTCATACACCTTATATTCATGCTCTCTAGGGCAAACTGAATCTCCTCACCTATGACCTTGCTCGGCTCATAGTCAATCAATTGCTAAGTGCTTTACACAGCCGATCTCAAAAATCTTAACCTTCCTTCTACAACAACCTCGCTATTCGACTTTTGCGAACAAACCGAGATTGAAAATATAGCGATCATTATGATACTCCTTTTGAATTTGGATAACATGAATGAACTTTTTCAGTGCAACTCATCCATCTATCAAGTGGATGACACCCGTAATTATTCCAACCGAGGTCTAGGGAAGAATGAAATTTGCACTCGTTTCTTCGCATCGTGGACGTCCCTTTCTCAGATTCTGGTGACGTCGCCATTGGATAGGACGAGCAGAGACTCCAGGGGGACGATTGAGTACCAACCGATTAGGCCATGTTTTAGGTGAAATTGAAAGGCGATCCACCGCCTAAAATAGTAACATGGCACATCACACTTTTTTTCTTTCTCATTAGTTTATTGTAAGGTCCTTATAATGCCTGCAAATGCCCCAAAAGCCATTTTTCTCGCATCGTAGTGCAAGTTAATTTATGCCTGTCCATTTCTGTCCTTCTCGGCTCATATGATGATTACCTCTTTGGGAAGCATACTGCTTCATGGCCTCTTGTGGGGATATGCATGCATGTGAGAATTTTGTGTGTTTTGAAAATGAAATGTTGTGGAGTATCTCATGGGGTTTTTTTACAGTGACATATTTTCCGCGGTTTTCAATTGACTGAAACTTCCTCCAACCGGTGTTTAGATTAGTGGGTTACAAACACGGACTTTTGTAATTGTTGGTTCAAGCTATATATTCTTACCCTTTACCAAAAAAAAAACACGGACATTGACCACCGGCATTTATGCTTACTAGGCTGAAGCATGTGAAGATAGTCAAGGTTAAGACAACAAGACAACATGATGAGTTGTTAAAGATCTTTAAATGTATACAAAGAACTGAACACTCGTGATCATTTCGACTGTGAAATTCCCCCGGCCCTAGAGACCACTGAAAGACCCTTGGACCACAATGGCACTGATGAACAGGGATGGATGGTTTTGTTTGTTTGCAATTTTTGTCTAAACATATGTTATTACTTTACACTGTGCAGAAGTTTTTTGTTCTGCAAACACATGAAGTTGCGTTTTTGTCATAGTGTCTAGCAAAGGGAATTGCAAATCCATGGCGGGATCGGTGGAGGGTGTGAGAACACTAGAACTGTCGTGAGGCATCAGCAGAAAGAAGACAGTTGATCCTACTGTGGGGGTACTAACGAAGGAACTAGCTTCGCAGAAGATGAAGTACATGAGAAACAAGCTCTAAGAAGAATGGTTTGCAATACTAGTTGACACTAGTGGGTAAAATACGATTGGTCTGCTAAGCATTGCATTCCCAAACTACTATCTTGCGAAATCAAATATCTTCAAATAAATGTGTATGATGCCAGGAGATGGAACCGAGTATAGGTTGAAGTCATCGCCTCATATCTTTATGATCCATAAAATCAATGAAAATAGATGAATATAAGGCTTCTGAAGAAGGTAAAGGAGGAAGAGTAGTGATAGCATGGAGTTAGTGTGAAGGGGCTTTGATTTTTCTTACCTACTCCTCATTTTCAATTTTATATTATTTCTGATGTATTCTTACTAAATATTATTTATGTGATTTTCACTTCTTTTTTTTAAACTTTCATGTACTCTTATGATATTGGTTTAATGCATCCATCTTAATTGTTTTTGCACTAATTTGTTTATACTTTTCTTTTTCTTTGGTTACTTCCATTTTTAATTTTCAATATGCAAATAATTTACATATAAAGATATGGTTCCACTTGAGTCCAACTGATTTGTATCATATCTCTATTATTTGGTTGACATCAACGATTTATTCGTCATTAGGAATTTAATTTTGTTTAAGATATTTCAAATCTCATTACATGGTTTGTTTTCATGTACAATATCAACGTTATAAAAAGGACTAACTTAGCCAAAACTAATATATATATCCATAGGTAACCCAATAAATATGAAAGAAACGATTTGGGGCTCTTACTTGGGCCAACGTAGGATAGACAATAGTTATGATCCGATCGTCCAAAATGGATGTGAGACTCTTATGATAACACAAAATGAAATGTGTAACAACAAATCGCCCCTTCCTCCTTTTCATCCATGAGGCAAGTATATCTACCATCTAATTTGATCCTATTATTACTTATAATAATAAATGAATGAAAAATATTTTTATCATTCATGAAAATATTTATATATAAATTCCTATTGATAATGAAAGTATTTTTCAAATTATTTATTTTCTCGCAAAGGGCAAATTGGTTACATGTGTTAGACCACCATACCTTGACAAATTCATAAGCAAATTGCCCAATCATTTAAATCATGTACAACCTTCAACAAGTATGAAATCTCATGTTCATATCTTATGCTGATCAATGGTCGCATATTTTCGCATGTCAATAAGTAATTCTTCATGAATTTCTTAGCATCGTACTAACCGGATCTCAGATGTAGATTTAGCACAAAAAGTCAAAGTTTAATCTAATCTCACAAAGTCAAATTAAACCAAGTCTTCAAGAATATCATTAGCTTTGATGTCCTATCTAATGATTACTTGAGAGAGATATTTATCCTATAATTGATGCCTCGAACTCCAACATTAGATTTCTCTCTCTAATGAACTACTTACCAGGCGATCCGACTCGGACCGATGGTGTTGTCCGCTTACATTGATGGGCCTCGAGTCAAAATTTAAAAGGCTACTAGTCAGGCAGCCCAAAGCCCAAACGCGGCCCAAATCACGGGAGAGTTCATTCAAATGGGCATCGGTAGCACTTCCCAGATGCAAAAACTTTCTTGGCAAATTGACTGGTGTGATCGTCATGTAGAGAGCAGGATCAGCTGTTGTCCGGATCGGATGATCGCCAAACGACGTCCTTCCATGACGATTCGGGCGTCGATGGCCTAGACCTCAAACGAGTCGAGTCTGAGAAGATCGAAATCGGCCTTCATTTCTGGGTTCGAAACTGCAAACGGGTTTAAGTTGGACGAAGCAAAATACGCAATTAAAGCAGGGATTGAACCGAAACTTATTACATTGCTGTCGAATTTGCACACATACCGTGGGAAGTCTAAAAGGAAATTTTCGATGCATGCCCGATGGCGCGAGGAGCTTGTCTTTCTTTGGCTTGCGTTGAGGAGGGTTGATCCCGAGGTCCCTAAGCTTTGAGGAAGGGTTAATGCCGTCGAGATGAAGTCTAGAGGGCGTGTGAGGAGGAACGGGAAATTCTAGCGAATCCTTGAGAACACCAAGATGAATGGTCGATATGATCATGCCTTGTTGCAATTTTGGTTAAGGGATCGACTGTGAATAAGTCGACACGTGTTAAGAGGATATAGACCAATCATGAGTTATCGCGTGTCAGGAGAACATGAGTCAATACCAAACCCACTATAAAGGGAAAATGATATGGAATACAACGGGTCATCCCCGACGAGCCACGTTTCGAGCCCACCTGGAGGGTGCGCATCATTCGATCTGTTCCGTCGGTAGCTTTCGAGGAAACGAGCTCGAGATCTCAAGGCACGTAAAAGGGTTCCGAGGAGGCACGCACTCGGAAAGCAATGCGGAATCTTTCTGGAAGGGAGGTGAACGTAAAGAGGGCACCGTCCGATCCTGGAGGGAGGAAGACATCTTCCTTGTTGCTTCTCGAACGCAGGCTCGAAGACATTTAGGTTTATCTCCTGGAGTTCTGCTCTGCTCTTCAGGGTTGAAGAGGAGGGAAGCTCGCCTTTCTCGCACTAAGCTGTGGTTGATTGCGTCCCAGCTGCACTTCCGACGGGGATGGGAAGAGGAGAAAATTAGTCAAAAAGTTATAAACTTATTGTGATTGTGTCAATTCAGTTTAAACTTTATTTTGGCTGATTGAGTCATGAACTTTTTATATTTGTGCTAATGGAGTCTCATCCAGCCAATTTTAACCTATGGATGCTTGCTATCTTACGTGATACAGACAAACAATATTGATATAGACAAATTTTAATGATATTTTAATTTTTTTTCTTTTTTTTTTTCTCTTCCTTCATTTTCTTCCTTTCGTGACTAGCCACTAGCTTAGATATTTTAATATTGCGAGACTCGACCTTGCCGGATCTAGCGTGTTGGAGATTTGCCCCAACCATGGCAAGGTAAATCATGCTCAACAACGGCAGACATGATATTGAGGTACGGTTCGCAACGTAGGTTTTGATTGCAAGGCTGCATATATGTAGACGGAAAAAATGATGATAAAATCTAACTTGTGAAATAGAAAATGCGTTCGACCCAAAAAAAAAAAAAAAGGAATATATGGACTGAACTTTTTTTTTTTTTGACAGAATGGACTGAACTTTATTTATTTATTTTTTCCTGTTAAGGTACTCGTGCATACCTGTATCACTAATTTCTTCCTTTAACGCGTGCTGCTAACTCGTTTGGAATATTACTTTCTCCGAAAAATGTTTGGTAATTTATTTTATTTATTAATTATTATTTTTTAATGTTCCAAAACGGAGTCCTTGGTCTAAGGACAAATTCCCTCCTCCTACGCTTTTGGATCTCTATACCTTTCCTCCTGATTACCTGCAAACTTCATCTCCCTCCACAAACTCATGCACAGCTAGTCATCCTCCTCATCCTCCTCCTCCTCCTCCTCCTCCTCCTCCTCCCACCATTTCCCATCTCATCACCTCTCTCTCTCTCTCTCTCTCTCTCTCTCTCTCTCTCATCGAGAGATGGCGATCGGAAGATCGTCGCGCGGCAACAAGCGCTCCTCTTACACCTCCTACACATCCACCGTGACGACCATTGTGTTCGTCACGCTATGTGTTGTTGGCGTCTGGATGCTCACCTCTGATTCCTTTATCCCGCCACAAACCACCACCAAACGATCCTCCTCCTCCTCCACCACCGCCGCAACCACGGCCGCAACCGCCACCAACGACGATTTCTCCTCCTCCTCCTCTGTCAAGACCGAGGACAAGAAGGACACCACTTCGTACGAGGACAATCCTGGCGACCTCCCTGATGACGCCATCAAATCTGATGACTCTCGTCAATCCGACGGCAAAGACAGCAACAATAATGCGAATGACAGCAAGGACGGTGCAAATGGGAGTTCTCAGGAGAATCAAACCCAAGACACCGATGCGGATAAGGGTGCTGGTTCGACCGACAATAAGCAGGGATTGCAAGATCAAGGAACCGGCGGCGGTGACGTCAAAAGCGACGAGGTGAAATCAGAAAACAACAATGAAGACTCCGCGGAAGTGAGCACGCAAGGTCTGCAAGGGAAAGAATCTGGTGAAGAGCATGAAAAGCAGAACGAGAACGAGAACCAAGCGTCCGAAGAGAGCACGGTGACACAGAACCAACAAAGTGAAGAGAACAACGAACAGAGCAACGATGAACAGCAGCAGCAACAGAGCAACGAAGATACAAGCGGAAATCAAGAGCAAGAACTGGCTGCGGGCTCTCAAAATGAAAGCAAATCACAAGAAGGCGAGAATAAATATACAGATGAGGATCAACAACAACAGCAACAGCACCAAAAACAAGAAAATCAAGTCGAGAACAATGACAGTTCGAACGAAGATCAAAAGCTACGGCAGGAGAATGACGCCACAGCACAGGAGCCTCAAAAACCAATGTTGGACGTGGATGAAAAAAAGCGAATGGAAGAGCAACAGCGACTCCGAGAGGAGGACGAATCGACATCGCAATCGGAGCAGCAATCACAAGAAGAGGCGCATAGACCGGAAGAAACGACAGATCAGAAAAGTAAGCACGTGGAAGCAACAAGTCCGGCCCAGCAAGAACATGACGAGATGCCGATCCAAACTGACACGCACCAGGATGCCCAACAAGACGAAGCCTCGCATAAAACAGATGGGTCATTTTCAAACGGGGAGAACTCAGGGATCCCAAAGGAATCGAAGGAGTCAAAGAAGTCATGGTCGACGCAGGCAGCACAGTCGGAGAATCAGAAGGAGAGGAGAGGGCAGGGGGTGACAGGCGGCGACGATAGCATCTATGGTTACACATGGCAGCTCTGCAATGTGACGGCAGGTCCGGACTATATACCATGTTTGGACAACCAGAAGGCGCTGAAGAAGTTGCGCAGCACCAAGCACTTTGAGCATCGGGAGAGGCATTGCCCTGAGGACGCGCCGACGTGCCTGGTCCCGGCCCCTGAGGGATACAAGAGGTCCATTGAGTGGCCCAAGAGCAGGGAGAAGGTAATGGAGCTAGATTTTCTATGTCATTCAGTCATATTATTTCTGGCGTAGCTCGAGCTTGCAATAACATCTCAATGATCAAACTGGTGTCCAACTGAACTAAAACACAAGTTCAAGCACGTTCAAATCGAGATTGTGGACTTCGAATTTTCAAGTTGAGTTGTACTTAAGGATTATGTCATGCCTCGGCTCGACTCCATTATATTTTCAGTCTACTGTCGAAGGAAAATCTTATGGAGCAATTTTACTGCTGAAGTAGTACAAATATCTAGTCACATCACATGCAGGATTGTTTGCAGCTTATGCATTTGTTTCCGTCTAAATCTACTTGATTAATACAGTAGATTAAGACCAGAGACATTTCCCACGTAACATAAATGTTGGGTCTGGCAGATATGGTACTATAATGTGCCACACAAGACGCTCGCGGATGTGAAGGGTCACCAGAACTGGGTTAAGGTGACTGGAGAGTTTCTAACTTTTCCCGGTGGAGGCACACAGTTCATACATGGCGCGCTCCATTACCTCGATTTTCTTCAGGCTGTAAGCATCCAGAGAAATATATTGCACACTGCATAGTCGTCTATCGGCATAGTAAAACTAGCCTTCTGCATATGTTAGCTCAGCTAGCCTATTCTCTTTTTCTGTTTGTTTTTCCTTTGTTGGATCAAGTCTTATTCTCCACTATTTTTTTTCTTAATACTCATCCTCATTCATAGTTCTAGTTCCTGAGCCTAGGAACTTACTTGTCATATGGTGCAGTCAGTACCCAATATCAAATGGGGAAAGCACACACGAGTCACACTTGATGTTGGATGTGGAGTCGCAAGCTTTGGGGGTTACCTTTTCGAAAGAGATGTTCTGACAATGTCCTTCGCTCCCAAAGATGAACACGAGGCTCAGGTTCAGTTTGCCCTGGAAAGAGGAATACCAGCGATTTCTGCTGTTATGGGGTCTCAGCGCCTGCCATTCCCGAGCAGAGTCTTTGATCTTGTGCACTGCGCACGGTGTCGAGTCCCTTGGCATGCTGAAGGTTCTCTATGACAGTTTCTTCACCTTTTTCTTCTGAGTGAATTTCAAATTTGCTCCTTTCCTCCGCTCATGGTCTCTTATCAATGATGAATGATGAGTTATGATTTGTGGTTCACCTTGAAGGCGGGCTACTTCTGCTAGAACTGAACCGTGTTCTTAGGCCGGGAGGTTACTTTGTCTGGTCAGCTACTCCAGTGTACCAGACACTTGAAGAAGATGTTCAAATCTGGAAAGGTAACATGAGATAGAACCAAATAATTAATTACTTGATTGAAGTGGTTGTAGTGAACAATCAATGTTTTTGTTTCTCTATGCAGAAATGTCTGCTCTGACAGCAAATATGTGTTGGGAGCTAGTGACCATACAGAAGGACAAGCTAAATTCAATTGGAGCAGCCATCTACCGGAAACCGAGATCAAATGACTGTTACGAGCAAAGAAAGCATAACAGCCCTCCATTGTGTAAAAATGATGATGATCCAAATGCTGCCTGGTAGATACTCAAATAAATTCTGTAGCAAACGTTATTCACTTTTCTTCTAAGTGGCCAAGATAAGACAAGATCACTACTAAAGAGTCTTATGCGTGCTAATCAAGAACATTAAAATGGTGATGTATAGAGGATATAACATCTGGCTCCAAACATTGCTGATGTACAATAGCATTATCAGTCTTCATCTAGACTTATAACTCACACTTACACAGCAAAGTTCAAGAACCTGACTATCGTTGCAATCTCAGGTATGTTCCCCTTCAGGCATGCATGCACCGGATCCCAGTCAATGAGGCAGAGAGAGGGAGCCGATGGCCGGTGGTCTGGCCACGCAGAATGCGGACACCACCTTACTGGCTGAACAGCTCCCAGAGTGGGATCTATGGGAAACCAGCCCCACAAGATTTCTCTGCAGATTACGAACACTGGAAACGAGTAGTGAGTGGCTTGTACATGTCGGGGCTTGGAATTAGTTGGTCCGGCGTGAGAAACGTTATGGACATGAGAGCTGTCTATGGCGGGTATGAATTGCTTTCAATTTTAATCTTCTTTAAGGTGAAAGATCAGATGAGAGCTTTCTCCTGCTTGCTTGCAGATTTGCCGCTGCACTGAAGGATCTCCAAATGTGGGTGCTGAACGTGGTAAATGTCGACTCGCCAGACACGCTTCCCATAATATTCGAGAGAGGACTTTTCGGAATATATCATGATTGGTGCGAGTCCTTCAGCACTTACCCTAGAACCTATGACCTGTTGCATGCAGATCATCTCTTCTCCAAGCTTAGGAAGAGGTACGCAAATGGATCCAGTAGTCCCCACTTCCTCCCTCCCTCCCTCCCTCCCCTGGTCCTTTCCTAACTCTACTTGAATTTGTCCGCTGAAGGTGCAAGCTTGCCCCGGTAATGGCAGAAGTTGATCGAATCGTGAGACCTGGAGGTAAAATAATAGTCCGTGATGAGTCTGGCGCCATAGGGGAGATCGAGAACTTACTTAAATCACTGCATTGGGAGGTCCACTTAACATTCTCCAAAGACCAAGAAGGAATTCTCAGTGCACAGAAAGGCGATTGGCGGCCAAACACATATGCAGCTACTTCCTGATTATGATGAAGGCGAGTGCCCTTGATTTTGAGTTGCAAGCGGCAATAGGTACAATTTTTCTAAGTATTTGCGCATTAGACTTCCATAGGCACGTGCCAAGTAAGAGCATATACTCATTAATTTTCAAATGGATGAATGTAAAATTTTGAATGGATCTCAATCCAAAAGTCGCCGTTGACGGGCTTATTTGGCCAGCTTTCTGGCCTCATTCTTTTATATATGCAGTTTGTACCTTCTGATGTTCAGAGGTAGTTTTTGCTCCAATTGAAAAAATAGTATTGCAGTTAGCCATTTTGAGAAATGCAGAGCGACGCTCACGGCATGTATGCCAATAACCTAGAGACAGAGCAATCTACCATGACAAAAGAGAGCTCATAGTTTATCTCACCGCCCCTCTCGTCGATAGGAGTACATAAATCCACATTTCAAAAATTTTCCTCACCCCAAAAGTGGCTAATGCCCGTGGATGCTGGAGCTTGAGAAAATCCAAAGAACGGCGAAAGAAATACACGGCACTCTTGGCCCGGTTCAGCTCTTTTGCTTGTGCAGAGATTTGGTACCGACTACACCACCATAATAAACACTTAAGGGCAACTAGACGGCGAATTCAGGTGCCAGGTGAATCATGTGGAACTGAATGTTCAGTTTAAGATGTTAGAAGTCGTGAATGCAATTTACCAACATGATAATGACGTTCAGCTTCATCGATACGAATTCTAGCTCAAACAGCAATGGCACAGCACCTCCCACGATGAAACAGGGGAAGTCCTATCTTCAAAACTACATACTTCATTGTTCATGGAAAGGAGCAGTTTTTCCGTGTACAGATCCATTAATCTTAGAACCAGATTACATTAACCAAAACAATTCCCAACAAGAGACAGAGGACGAAGATATAACATGGGCACGTGCCATCGTAAATCATGAATTTCTCAACTCAAAGATAAATTCGCCTGAAAAGCTACGAACTTTAACATCAAAGTCAATCACGGAAGCTAAACCCGTTTCAATCTAGACGTCTCGAGCCAGCAACATCTCAGGCAGATTGACCGCACGGACATGCGCGATCCAAAGCGCAACGCCGATCGAATACGACATCGGATTGAAGAATCAAAGAATCCGGGAGTTCCTCCCAGAAAGGACCTCAAAATGAATCGGCGGTCTCCCGGGTCAGGACGACTTCGAGGGATCGGAGCCGGAGCCGGGGCCGTCGATCTTGTACAGCTTGTCGTAGGCCTCGAGCTCGTCGTAGTAGATGTCCCACACGCACCGGACGCACCCGCTCCCGCAGCAATCGTCGGGCAGCGGCTTCTCTGGCGGCGGCGGCGGCGGCGGCGGCGGCGATCGCTTCGGTTGGTCGTCACGTCCGCCGTCCTTCGCGGCGGTTGCGGTGGGCGGCTGGGATGATGCACCGCCTTCCGTCGACATCGGTCTTCTTCGGAGACGTTGTCGCAGAAGGAGGAGGTGATTCTTCGAATTCGCTCGCGATTGTCGGGACATCTTCTTCTTCTTCTTCTTACAATCTTCGTCTCGTATTCGTCGTTTTTGTCGTTTTTTTCCCGTTTTTGCCGGTTTATTGAGCACCAAAGCGTCATGAGTTTGGTTTTTGTTTTTGTTTTTTTCTTTGGTCAAAATTATAAGTTTTTTTTGGGGGGTTCGGAACAAGCTAAAAAATTGATTAGTGATAAAATAAACATAAATACGATGATGATGCATATATTTAAGTTAATATACGAATCGAGTATATTATGTCCTATTGTATTTGAATTATCTATTTCATTTTTCTGTTTGTCCTGTTACGACAATTAATATTTGTTTAATATTTTTTATTTTAATTATTTTGAATTTTTTATTTTCCTTATTTTGGGAAAATAAGGAAAATAAAAAAATCTTGCCTAGATCTAGCCATGAAGGCCTTGGGTGAGGGCATCACAACCTTGCCAGCTGTGAGCTATGTTGCCTCACCCAATTTGGCAAGGGCCTTTGTGGTTGAGGGCAAGGCAGCCCTTGTCCAATGGTTTCACGGTTGATGAGGTTTGCTAGTGACTTGTGTTGGCCCCGAAAAAAAAATGAAAACAATTCAAAATAATTACAAAATCCACGTATGATGATTTGTCGAAATTGGTACTCAAATTATCAATTTTACTTAAATGAGTAAAAAAAAATTATAGTACTTAAGTTAACGCAGCACGAAAGTTATGATGCTTCTATTGTTCTTATGCATAAGAGAGGTCCTAACTAGGGGCGAGCAATAGCATGTATAGCATGTTCTAGGTTGAAATGGTTTAGCATCTAATTTGAAGACCAACCCGCATACTAATGCTTTTCAATTTTTGGGACTGATAATCGACCCCCGACCTTGTTGAGTTTGGGATTGAGGACTAAACCAACTCTGTGAGTCTAGTCTTGATTTCATGTCAACATAGGACCAATCTATTCTTTTTTTGTTTTATTTTTCCTATTTCTTGAAAGGGACAAAAAGTTTGTTTTTTCAATGCGATATTGACCAACCAAATTGGAACACCGATGCAAATCAAATAGAAATTTAAAATAGTGCAACAAAAGAAATGTTCACTTACCAAAAGTAACAAATCAAAAAAGATAAAATGTGAAATAAAATTAAACAAAATTCAAAATACATAGGATAAGTCATGCATATTATGGGTGATCGGGTCCATCGTGAGTAGGGTCTAGACCTGGACCCTGTACCTGACCCTATTATAACCGGTTCCTATTTTCTAGACCCTATACTCGACCGTGTTTGTATTGAACCATGTACCCGACCCACCCTATTTTTCCGATTTGGTTTTGGGGTCAACCCTATTTTCACTGAACCTGTTTTGCAATCTTCTGATATCCTATATGACTTTAAATTTTATATTAATAAGTAAGAAAATAATGTAATACTCTTAATTTATATTGAAACATTACGCACCGGTAATAAATTAATACATGAACTTTTTCACTAAACAAAAAATTAAGGATCCATAGGGCTAATTATAATAAATAAAATCATAAAGCAAAAAATTAGCAACAAACATGAGTCTAATATTAGCTTTATTCCCATAACTACTACATGAAACTACTCATTTATGCAAGCATAACTCCTCCTACAAAAGAGAAATTAGGCAAGCAAATCTATGTGATACGCGGCGACAAACACCATCCGTCCATCAAATGGTGTGAGAGGAAGTCGGTGAGGGAGGGAAGCAAGTGAGGAAGAGGAATGACAAAGGAGGAGTGTCGTGCGTGTTTGAGAGAGCCAAAAGGAAAAAACATCGTATGATTGTGGGAGTAAGAATAGAAATCGGAAGAAAAAAATGGTTTTGGACCTCTACTTACAAAACCGGTCCAAGAATCGGTTTTCAAGTAGGTAATCACTCAAAACCTGTTCCTGGATCAATTTAAACCGGTTCTGAATTTTGGGAACCGGTTTCAATGGGAACCGATTCCCGACCCTCTATTCTGGGTGGGCCAGTTCGGGAACCGGGTATACTCAATCTGGTTGCACACCCCTAATGTATATGCCTCCACTTCAGTTGGCTCTTTCAAGTCTTTTTCACATCCATGGCCTAGTATCCCATCAACGAACTCATCTCATGATATCTATCTATTTCAATTGACATGTTATCTGGATGTATCAAGTTCACATAAATATTTAAGTACTATAGTGTAATTAATAATTTCCAAAGCCCTCGCATTTATCACTTAGGCCACTTAAAGACATGCACGACAACGAAAACCACATTTATCTAGTTAAATGAATGACAAACAGAGCAAAATCAAGACGTGATTTAACACATGCAAATATTAAAGGAAAGAACTCCATTATCTGCTTCGAGGAAAAGCTCACAAGCAATTTATCATAAAAAAACTATTCAAGGTTAAAAAAAAAAAAATAGCAAGATTTCTCACGAGCTTTGTCACCAAATGGACTTTACTCCGTAGATCAAGAAGCGTTATCATTACAGAGAAAATGATTTTTCTAAAGAGCTTAAACCTCTTAGATCAAGCACAAGCCGAGAAACGAAAGTGGAAATATAAGTACCAAGTACAAACTATCATGCTTTCAGATTAAGCAAAAACCCGGAAGCGAAAGTGGAAAAATTAATACCTAGCACAAACCAAAAACTCACACAAGCTTGAAGCTCTCCAATCAAGCATTGGCCGAAAACTCACCAATTGAGCTATGCTCATGGGCAAGGGAAGAGAGGTAAGCAAATTGCATTCATGAGGTGGGCCAAAATAGGTGAGCGATGTCACCAACTGAGCTAGACTTGTGAGATGAGCAAGGAGGGTTTTTATTTTAACGGCGGAAGGAAGAAAAGGAACATCCTAGGGTTTATATACATATATATATATATATATATATATATATATATATATATATATATATATAGTTGGTCCAAACTAACCTTAAAGTCCTAGGACTGGGGACTAACCCACATGGTGTAGGTTTTAAGGGCCCCAGGACCAAGGACTAGTCTAATTCTCCTAGAAACCGGATTAGAATTGGGTGGGGACTAACCCACGTGATGTAGGTTTTAAGGGCCCTAGGATCAAGGACTAGTCTAATTCTCCTAAAATCCGGATTAGGATTGGGTGGGGACTAACCCACGTGGTGTAGGTTTTAAGGGCCCTAGGACCAAGGACTAGTCTAGTTCCCCTAGAAATTGGATTAGGATTAGGTTGGGTCGGTCCAAGATTGACCGTCAATCAATGCTCACCTTACTTACGAGGGGTTTGTTCAATGAAAAAATTGTTTCAAGATTTTCAATGTCTAGACGATAGAAAACAACTCAGAAAACGTTGATCGAAAACAAGTTCATTTTAAGGAATATGACTTTGCTTTTGGTCAGAATGAAATCATTTCTCCGTAGTTAATGCGCGGGACCAAGTGAGAAAAATGACAGTACCACCTCAGAACTATTCATGGCACTGGCCCTTTAACAAAAAACAGAATACTTTAGATTTTAGCTTCTAAAGTCGCAAAGGGGTTTAGTCAAATTTCTAATTTTATAAAGTTTAGGGCCCAAATATAACAGATGATCAATTTAGCGTGAAAACTTTATGGAGGATCAAAGCTTTTTAAAATTATCCACTTAAGTCACTTTGACGGGTTTTCATTGTCAAAATTATACCTTGTCAAAATTTCCCAAAATTAAAGACAACTTTTGAAAATCTTTAATTTAAGTCACTTAGATAAGTTTTGTTATCGAAATTATGCCTTGTCAAATTTTCGGTGTCACTTAAATGATATAAAAATTATGGTAGATTATAGATCGTTCAAAAAGTTTTGGCACAAATATTGTGCTTTTACTCTGGATATATGATAGAGCAAAAAATCTAACAGTTCGGACGCCAGTGCAAGATAAAGTTTTTCACTCTACAATAGCATGCCCGACAAAAACTTTCACTAGAACGAAAGGAAATTCATGCCTGCTCTCCTGAAAATTGATCTTCGTGAAGAGCTTTATTATAGATAGAAATTCAAAGCGAAAAGTTGACGCAAAACCATTCACCGCATTACTAATATAGGCAATCCGTTTCTGTTACTTTTTCAATCCGAGCAGCAGAAGCAGCAGGCCGAAGTAGTCAAACTCGTAAGCGTGCCTGATGAACCGCAGCTTGAAGCGGTTCCACGGAGGATACCTCGGCTCGATCTCAGGGAAGAAGCCTCTTGTCATGATGGCTTTTTCATGGCTGAAAGTTTCAAAAGAGTACTTCCCGTGGTACCTCCCGAATCCGCTCTGACCGACGCCCCCAAAAGGCAGATCATCACATAGGAACTGCATTTCAGAAAGGAACGTAAGATGACCTTCCGGGCTGATAATGCTCTTTTGGATAAATTCCATGGACACTGCACCACAGACACTTTACTTTCCAGAATTTCCTATGCATACCGGCATAACACGTGCACAGTCGACCTCTCTTTCTCTTTTTTTTTTAAGAGGCTCAAGCTCAATCCTTTTGGGTCAACAGTTCCGGGGGCGACTCTTATAGGCGATTAATGAAATTATATGTGATGAGCAACTAATTCCAATACCTGAACCATGGTATCGTTGAATGTCACGCCTCCGGAAGATGTTTCCAACACTAGTTGCCTCTTGAACGACTCATCCTTCGTGAAGGCATATATGACAAGAGGCTTGGGCCTGGAGTTTATGAATTCGACACTTTCTCGAATGTTGTTTAACTGCGTGCAAGAGAGTTACATGCATTTAGAGCGATGGATTTTGAGAAATTTGGCGGAATGAAACTGATGGAAGTTTCTAACTGTGATTATTGGAAGCAACGGGCCGAAGATTTCTTCCGTCATTATCTCAGCATCAAGAGGAGGATCCAGCAGAATTGATGGCTCAATGAACCTGCAAATATCGAAATCGGAACAATACCAAAGTTAAGGGAAACTTGGAGACTCAGTGTTTGAACCAGTGGTGAGAATGATGTTAACTCTCTGTCATCAGAAAACCAATGTTTCATTAAGCTCATGAGGCTTGAGCAGCCACAAACTTACTGCTCTTTTTCATGCAATGAACCGCCATGTACAATGGAAGCCGCAACAGCAGGTTCTTCTATCAGATTGCGCAATCTCTCGAAGTGGTGCTTATTGATGATTTTGCACATGTTCTTTGAGTTTCGAGGTTCATCACCATAGAAATTCTTGATTGTCAGCTTCAGCAAGTCAATCTGAATCACAATTTACCAGTCAGTGCACCTAAATGTCTATGTCGACTATGGAGTGCATCACACAGAAATTAATCTGTATATAGGCAGACGATGCCTGCATTACCAGAGTCGGGGCGAACTTTCTTTCGACTAGCACATAATCTGTGCTTATACATGCTTGTCCGCTACACGGTCCCCACTTTGCCCCAACTATTCTCTTGACTGCTATCTTGAGAAGCCACCAGAAACAGCAATACGAGAAATTTGAGCCTAGTCAATGTGTGCTGAGACTTGGGTGTATTAAATTTGAAAATTTTCAAATAACCTACCTTTATTTCTGAGGGACTGGAGAGAGTATCCAGAATGGTGGGGCATTTTCCGCCGAGCTCAAGAGTAACCGGTGTTAGATGCCTCGCAGCAGCCGACATCACAATGCGTCCCACTCTAGGACTCCCTGAGGATTCATAGGTTAATGAAATTGCAGAAGATTTCTACCAAAGACACCATTGATTGTCATGATGTAAATTTATGGGTTAGTCACTGCTTTATTTTAGTAATGCCGCGTGCTATATCATGTTTGAATGAGTGAGAGACAAAGTAATACCGGTGAAGAATATCTTGTCCCACTTCTGCTGAAGCAATCGGTCACCGACATCTGCACCACCACTGACGACCTTAATGGCCCTGCTATCTAAGTAGTGAGGAATGGTGTCGGCGAGAAACGAGGAGCAAGCTGGGGCTAGCTCCGAGGGTTTCAGAACCGCCGTGTTTCCAGCAGATATAGCCCCGATCAATGGATCCAACGAGAGTGCTACATCCAAGGATAAACAATTATTTCCACAAACCAGCCTAAGTCACAAACTGATATTCATTCAAGCAACAAAATCTGTTTTTGATGAAGAGAGAAAGGTCTCTCTTATATCAAGTCACCTAAAGCAGCCAGTAAAACTAGGAAATCGGCCAAAAGATAGAATCTGGATTAAGATTCATCGAGCTGTGTTGGATTAAGATTCTGTAATAGCCAAGAAATTCATGAGCTCCTCCTACATTTTTTTGTGACGGTAAGGTTGCTCAGCGATGGTTAGAACTTACCGATTGGGAAGTTCCATGATGCAAATATGAGTACTACACCGAGTGGCTCAGAAATTACTTCTCCACTTGAAGGGAAAAAAAGCAATGGCAAACGACCCTGCCATGGCACACATCGACGAGTTAAGATATATCGGCATCATTCTGAAGATGATTAACATTTTGCATTCAGCTACCTTCATCGTACAAAATTGTTTTTACAAGAATCCATCTGGTGTTGAATGTTAAAGCAAGGTTAGTCATTGTCTCCAGTTTTGAACCCCAGATAATTGTTTCAGCACACTCTCTGCTTGCATGCAGGTCTTTCAATCAATCATACAATTTCCATATCTTGATAAATTGTTCCATATTTTGTTTTCTCTGTTATCAATAGAGGTGGCAAAATGGGTCTTACACCCATATATGACTCATTTACATCATAAATGGGTTTAACAATTAAAAACTTAAGATAGGTGGGTCTTAAATGGGTTGAATTTAGAACCCATTTTCAACCAAAACCTCACAATCTCTCTTTTCACTCTTTAATTTTACAAAAATATTTTTTTTATAAAAATCGAAATTATAATAATTTTTTATTTTAAATTTCTTTTCTTTTTTTTTTTTTTCTTTCCTTTTTGTTTTTTCTTCTTCCTTCTTCCGATGGCCAGCACGGCGATGGCGCGCATCGGCCCGAGTGAGCTCGAGCCAGATCGGGCGAGCTCGAGCTCGCCGATGTTGGAGAGCCGGGCGTAGGCTTGCCTATGGCCGGTTGCCGATTGTCGTCGTGGGGTGGCGAGCCAAAGAAGAAGAAGAAAAAAAGAAAAGAAGAAGAAAATTAAAATTATATTCTTAAAAATAAAAATAATTAAAATTTTAATTTTTTAAAATGGTATTGCTAAAATAGTTTATACAACACAGATTTAATGGACATTTTTTGTAATTTTAAAATAATTATTTTAAAAGAAATCGAATTTTAATTATTTTTATTTTTAACGGTCTAGTTATCATATGATTCTAAATTTTCCCAGTCTCTGGAATTAGCATCAGAAATCAGCCATTACTACTGCTCATGTTTGTTGCCTCATTGAAGTCAATTGAGGGGAAACCGCAATGTAATTCGTGAAAACATTAAGAGACATGAGGGTGAGC